>NW_025749466.1:0-24640 GCF_021184085.1 Oncorhynchus gorbuscha | reverse complement strand
CCTCCCCCCCTCCCTCTCTGCAGATGACTTCGTCAACCATTTTGAAAAAGAAGGTCGACGACATCCGATCCTCGTTTGCTAAGTCAAACGACACTGCTGGTTCTGCTCACACTGCCCTACCTGTGCTCTGACCTCTTTCTCCCTCTCTCTCCAGATGAAATCACGCGTCTTGTGGCGGCCGGCCGCCCAACAACCTGCCCGCTTGACCCTATCCCCTCCTCTCTCTCCAGACCATTTCCCTAGGAGACCTTCTCCCCTTACCTCACACCTCGCTCATCAACTCATCCCCTGACCGTTGGCTACCGTCCCTTCCGTCTTCAAGAGAGCGAGAGTTGCACCCCTTCTGAAAAAGCCTACACTCGATCCCTCAGGTATCCAACAATTACAGACCAAGTATCCTTCTTTCTTTTTTCTCTCCAAAACTCTTGAACGTGCTGTCCTTGTAGCTCTCCCGCTATCTGAATGACCTTCTTGATCCAAATCAGTCAGGTTTCAAGACTAGTCATTCAACTGGGGCCTATCTCCTCTGTATCACGGAGCGCTCCGCACTGCTAAAGCTAACTCTCTCTCCTCTGCTCTCATCCTTCTAGATCTATCGGCTGCCTTCGATACTGTGAACCATCAGATCCCTCCTCCTCCACCCTCTCCGAGTTGGGCATCTCCGGCGGCCCACGCTTGGATTGCGTCTACCTGACAGGTCGCTCCTACCAGGTGGCGTGGCGAGAATCTGTCTCTCCTCACCACGCGCTCTCACCACTGGTGTCCCCCAGGAGGGCTCTGTTCTTGGCCCTCTCTATTCTCGCTATACACCAAGTCACTTGGCTCTGTCATAACCTCACATGGTCTCTCTTATCATTGCTATGCAGACGACACAAATTAATCTTCTCCTTTCCCCCCTTCTGATGACCAGGTGGCCGAATCGCATCTCTGCATGTCTGGCAGGCCTGTCAGTGTGGATGACGGATCACCACCAAGCTGAACCTCGGCAAGACGGAGCTGCTCTTCCTCCCGGGAAGGACTGCCCGTTCCCATGATCTCGCCATCACGGTTGACAACTCCCATTGTGTCCTCCTCCCAGAGCGCCAAGAACCTTGGCGTGATCCTGGACAACACCCTGTCGTTCTCAACTAACATCAAGGCGGTGGCCCGTTCCTGTAGGTTCATGCTCTACAACATCCGCAGGGTCGACCCTGCCTCACACAGGAAGCGGCGCAGGTCTAATCCAGGCACTTGTCATCTCCCGTCTGGATTACTGCAGCTCGCTGTTGGCTGGGCTCCTGCCTGTGCCATTAAACCCCTTCAACTCATCCAGAACGCCGCAGCCCGTCTGGTGTTCAACCTTCCCAAGTTCTCTCACGTCACCCCGCTCCTCCGTTCTCTCCACTGGCTTCCAGTTGAAGCTCGCATCCGCTACAAGACCATGGTGCTTGCCTGCGGAGCTGTGAGGGGAACGGCACCTCAGTACCTCAGGCTCTGATCAGGCCCTACACCCAAACAAGGGCACTGCGTTCATCCACCTCTGGCCTGCTCGTCTCCCTACCACTGAGGAAGTACAGCTCCCGCTCAGCCCAGTCAAAACTGTTCGCTGCCCTGGCCCCCAATGGTGGAACAAACTCCTCACGACGCCAGGACAGCGGAGTCAATCACCACCTTCCGGAGACACCTGAAACCCCACCTCTTTAAGGAATACCTAGGATAGGTTAAGTAATCCCTCTCTCACCCCCCTAAGTTTTAGATGCACTATTGTTAAGTGACTGTCCCACTGGATGTCATAAGGTGAATGCACCAATTTGTAAGTCGCTCTGGATAAGAGCGTCTGCTAAATGACTTAAATGTAAATGTAAAATGTAAGAGTCAATGTGGAGGCTATATACAGGGTATTACGGTACAGAGTCAATGTGGAGGCTATATACAGGGTATTACGGTACAGAGTCAATGTGGAGGCTATATACAGGGTATTACGGTACAGAGTCAATGTGGAGGCTATATACAGGGTATTACGGTACAGAGTCAATGTGGAGGCTATATACAGGGTGTTACGGTACAGAGTCAATGTGGAGGCTATATACAGGGTATTACGGTACAGAGTCAATGTGGAGGCTATATACAGGGTGTTACGGTACAGAGTCAATGTGGAGGCTATATACAGGAGGTATTACGGTACAGAGTCAATGTGGAGGCTATATACAGGGTATTACGGTACAGAGTCAATGTGGAGGCTATATACAGGGTATTACGGTACAGAGTCAATGTGGAGGCTATATACAGGGTATTACGGTACAGAGTCAATGTGGAGGCTATATACAGGGTATTATGGTACAGAGTCAATGTGGAGGCTATATACAGGGGGTACCGGTACAGAGTCAATGTGGAGGCTATATACAGGGTATTATGGTACAGAGTCAATGTGGAGGCTATATACAGGGTATTATGGTACAGAGTCAATGTGGAGGCTATATACAGGGGGTACCGGTACAGAGTCAATGTGGAGGCTATATACAGGGGTACCAGTACAGAGTCAATGTGGAGGCTATATACAGGGTATTACCGGTACAGAGTCAATGTGGAGGCTATATACAGGGTATTACCGGTACAGAGTCAATGTGGAGAGCTATATACAGGGTGCCCATACAGAGTCAATGTGGAGGCTATATACAGGGGGTGCCGGTACAGAGTCAATGTGGAGGCTATATACAGGGGGTACCCATACAGAGTCAATGTGGAGGCTATATACAGGGGTACCGGTACAGAGTCAATGTGGAGGCTATATACAGGGGTACCGGTACAGAGTCAATGTGGAGGCTATATACAGGGGTACCGGTACAGAGTCAATGTGGAGGCTATATACAGGGTGAGTACCGGTACAGAGTCAATGTGGAGGCTATATACAGGGGTACCGGTACAGAGTCAATGTGGAGGCTATATACAGGGGTACCGGTACAGAGTCAATGTGGAGGCTATATACAGGAGGTACCGGTACAGAGTCAATGTGGAGGCTATATACAGGGGTGCCGGTACAGAGTCAATGTGGAGGCTATATACAGGGGTACTGGTACAGAGTCAATGTGGAGGCCATATACAGGGGTACCGGTACAGAGTCAATGTGGAGGCTATATACAGGGTACCGGTACAGAGTCAATGTGGAGGCTATAGACAGGGGTACCCATACTGAGTCAATGTGAGGCTATATACAGGGGTACCCATACAGAGTCAATGTGGAGGCCATATACAGGGGTACCGGTACAGAGTCAATGTGGAGAGCTATATACCCAGGGGTACCCATACAAGTCAATGTGGAGGCTATATACAGGGGGTTCGGTACAGAGTCAATGTGGAGGCTATATACAGGAACCCCCACAGAGTCAATGTGGAGCTAACAGCAGGTACCGGTACTAGTCAATGTGGAGGCTATATACAGGGAAACCGGTACAGAGTCAATGTGGAGGCTATATACAGGGGGTACCCATACAGAGTCAATGTGGAGGCTATATACAGAGTGTTACCGGTACAGAGTCAATGTGGAGGCTATAAGGGAGGTACCGGTACAGAGTCAATGTGGAGGCTATATACAGGGGTGCCGGTACAGAGTCAATGTGGAGGCTATATACAGGGGACTGGTACAGAGTCAATGTGGAGGCTATATACAGGAGGTACTGGTACAGAGTCAATGTGGAGGCTATATACAGGGGTACCGGTACAGAGTCAATGTGGAGGCTATATACAGGGGGTACCGGTACAGAGTCAATGTGGAGGCTATATACAGGGGTACATTACAGGGTCAATGTGGAGAGCTATATAACAGACAAGTCAATGTGGAGCTATATACAGGGTACCAGTACAGAGTCAATGTGGAGGCTAGAACAGAAGTACCCATACTGGAGTCAATGTGGAGGCTATGGCAGGGGTACCCATACAGAGTCAATGTGGAGGCTATATACAGGTGTTACCCGTACAGAGTCAATGTGGAGGCTATATACAGGGGGCCAGGTGGACAGGGTCAATGTGGAGGCTATATACAGGGTGTACTACAGAGTCAATGTGGAGGCTATATACAGGGGCTACGGTACAGAGTCAATGTGGAGGCTATATACAGGGGTACACAGAGTCAATGTGGAGCTATATACAGGGTATTACGGTACAGAGTCAATGTGGAGGCTATATACTGGGGGTACCGGTACAGAGTCAATGTGGAGACTATATACAGGGCTGTTACAGAGTCAATGTGGAGACTATATACAGGGGATACCGGTACAGAGTCAATGTGGAGGCTATATACAGGGGTACCCATACAGAGTCAATGTGGAGGCTATATACAGGGGGTACCGGTACAGAGTCAATGTGGAGGCTATATACAGGGGTACCGGTACAGAGTCAATGTGGAGGCTATATACAGGGGTACCGGTACAGAGTCAATGTGGAGGCTATATACAGGGTTTACTGGTACAGAGTCAATGTGGAGGCTATATACAGGGGGTACCCATACAGAGTCAATGTGGAGGCTATATACAGGGGGTACCCATACAGAGTCAATGTGGAGGCTATATACAGGGGGTACCAGTACAGAGTCAATGTGGAGGCTATACAGGGTATTACGGTACAGAGTCAATGTGGAGGCTATATACAGGGGGTACCGGGTACAGAGTCAATGTGGAGGCTATATACAGGGTATACCCATACAGAGTCAATGTGGAGGCTATATACAGGGTGTTACAGTACAGAGTCAATGTGGAGGCTATATACAGGGGTACGGTACAGAGTCAATGTGGAGGCTATATACAGGGTACCGGTACAGAGTCAATGTGGAGGCTATATACAGGGGGCACCCAGGTACAGAGTCAATGTGGAGGCTATATACAGGGTGTACGGTACAGAGTCAATGTGGAGGCTATATACAGGGGTACCAGTACAGAGTCAATGTGGAGGCTATATACAGGGTGTTACGGTACAGAGTCAATGTGGAGGCTATATACAGGGGGCACCGGTACAGAGTCAATGTGGAGGCTATATACAGGGGTATATACGGTACAGAGTCAATGTGGAGGCTATATACAGGGGGCAGGTACAGAGTCAATGTGGAGGCTATATACAGGGTGTTACCGGTACAGAGTCAATGTGGAGGCTATATACAGGGGGTACCCACGGTACAGAGTCAATGTGGAGGCTATATACAGGGGGTATTACTACAGAGTCAATGTGGAGGCTATATACAGGGGTACTGTACAGAGTCAATGTGGAGGCTATATACAGGGGGCACCGGTACAGAGTCAATGTGGAGGCTATATACAGGGGGTACCCATACAGAGTCAATGTGGAGGCTATATACAGGGGGTACCGGTACAGAGTCAATGTGGAGGCTATATACAGGGGGTACCGGTACAGAGTCAATGTGGAGGCTATATACAGGGGTGTACCAGTACAGAGTCAATGTGGAGGCTATATACAGGGGGTACCGGTACAGAGTCAATGTGGAGGCTATATACAGGGGGTACCATACAGAGTCAATGTGGAGGCTATATACAGGGGTACCGGTACAGAGTCAATGTGGAGGCTATATACAGGGGGTACCGGTACAGAGTCAATGTGGAGGCTATATACAGGGGTACCGGTACAGAGTCAATGTGGAGGCTATATACAGGGGGTACCGGTACAGAGTCAATGTGGAGACTATATACAGGGGTATTACAGTACAGTCAATGGGAGGTATATACAGGGGGTACAGAGTCAATGTGGAGGCTATATACAGGGGTATGGTACAGAGTCAATGTGGAGGCTATATACAGGGGGTACTGTACACAGAGTCAATGTGGAGGCTATATACAGGGGGTACTGGTACAGAGTCAATGTGGAGGCTATATACAGGGGTTACCGGTACAGAGTCAATGTGGAGGCTATATACAGGGGGTACCCAGGTACAGAGTCAATGTGGAGGCTATATACAGGGGGTACCGGTACAGAGTCAATGTGGAGGCTATATACAGGGGGCACCAGGTACAGAGTCAATGTGGAGGCTATATACAGGGGGTACCGGTACAGAGTCAATGTGGAGGCTATATACAGGGGTACCGGTACAGAGTCAATGTGGAGGCTATATACAGGGGTACCGGTACAGAGTCAATGTGGAGGCTATATACAGGGGGTACCGGTACAGAGTCAATGTGGAGGCTATATACAGGGGTACTGGCACAGAGTCAATGTGGAGGCTATATACAGGGGGGTACCAGGTACAGAGTCAATGTGGAGGCTATATACAGGGGGTACCGGTACAGAGTCAATGTGGAGGCTATATACAGGGGGTATATACAGAGTCAATGTGGAGCATATACAATGTGGACCCATACAGACAGAGTCAGGGGAGCATATACAGGGGAGGTATATACAGGGTATATACAGGGTACTGGTACAGAGTCAATGTGGAGGCTATATACAGGGCAGCACAGAGTCAATGTGGAGGCTATATACAGGGGCATACTGAGTCAGGCTATATACAGGGGTTACTGGTACAGAGGCAATGTGGAGTCAGCTATATACAGGGTACTGGCCACAGAGTCAATGTGGAGGCATACAGGGGTACAGAGTCAATGTGGAGGCCATATACAGGGGTACCAGCACAGAGTCAATGTGGGAGGCTAATATACAGAGGGCACCCATACAGAGTCAATGTGGAAGCTATATACAGGGGGCACCCATACAGAGTCAATGTGGAGGCTATATACAGGGTACCAGCATACAGACTACACCGAGTCAATGGAGCTATATACAGAGAGGCACCAGCACAGAGTCAATGTGGAGGCTATATACAGAGTGGTACCAGCAGAGTCAATGTGGAGGCTATATACAGGGCAGGGCACCCATACAGAGTCAATGTGCCAGAGCTATATACAGAAGTACCCATACAGAGTCAATGTGAGGCTATATACAGGGTATACCATACTGAGTCAATATGAAACTATATACAGGGGGTACCCATACAGAGTCAATCAATGGAGAGCTATATACAGGGGGTACCCATACATGAGTCAATGTGGAGGCTATATACAGGGGGCTATATACGGTACAGAGTCAATGTGGAGGCTATATACAGGGGTACCGGTACAGAGTCAATGTGGGAGGCTATATACAGGAAGTATTACCGTGAAATCTATGTAAAACTATATACGAGGTACCCATACCTAATCAATAACAAGAGCTATATACGAAGTACCCCATACTGAGTCAATGTGGAGGCTATATATACAGGGGTACACCCATACTGAGTCAATAATGAGAGCTATATACAGGGGTACCGTACTGAGTCAATATTGGAGGCTATATACAGAAGTACCCATACACAGTCAATATTGAAACTATATACGAAGTACCCTTACTAGTCAGTATGGAAACTATACACAGAAAGTACCCATACTGAGTCAATGTGGAGGCTATATACAGGGTTACCCATACTGAGTCAATGTGGAGGCTATATACAGGTACCCATACTGAGTCAATGTGGAGAGCTATATACAGGAAGTACCCATACTGAGTCAATGTGGAGAGCTATATACAAAAGTACCCATGCTAGTCAATGTGGAGAGCTATATACGAGGGGTTTACCCTTACTGAGTCAATATTGGAAGCTATATACGAGTACCCATACTGATGATCAATATTGAAGCTATACAGAGGTTACCATACTGAGTCATGTAAGAGCTATATACGAAGTACGGTACAGAGTCAACGTGGAGGCTATATACAGGGGTATCGCAGCAGAGTCAATGTGAGGCTATATACAGGGGTGCTGGACGCGTAGGGGTACATGTAGTCTGAATGTGGAGGCTATATACAGGGTGTACGTACAGAGTCAATGTGGAGGCTATATACAGGTCAACGTGCAGAGTCAATGTGGAGAGTATATACGGAGGGTATATGGCGTAGTCATATCGTGGAGACTATATACAGGGTATCACGGTAACAGTAGTCGAAAGTGGAGGCTATATACAGGGGGTCACAGTACAGAGTCACTGTGGAGGCCATATACAGGGTGACTAGTGCTAGAGTCAGTGTGGAGGTTATATACAGGGGCGTGTGGACTATTATAGGTGTGCAGACGCGGGAGGTTAGTTATACAGGGGTACCGTACAGAGCTCGTCGTGTAGGCTATATAGCAGGGGCACAGATCAATGTGGAGTAGTTACATAGGGGAAATATGCTATGGGTGTAGTCGCTATTGCAGTCAATGTGGAGACTACATATAAGGCTCGCGAGACGTGGAGGCTATGCAGAGCACCGGGCACATGCATGGAGTCACGTGGAGCCTAGAGCCAGGGGTAATGCGCATTAGAGTCAGGAGGGTAGCTATGTCACGTGGAGGCTATATATTATTATCGCGGAGGCTAATGTGAGGTTGTGGTATCTGGCACAGAGTCAATGTGGAGGTTATATATTGCAGGAAGATGGTGCAGAGTCATCGTGAGGGGCTATATACTGTGGGCGTTGCTGGCCAGAGTTTCAACGCAGGAGTGCCGTGTACAGAGTATACAGACAATGGTAGGTTACCAGGCACAGAGTGCATACGTGACGGTATCACGTGATATACAGGGTATTACGGCAGAGAGTCGACGTGGTGCTGGTATACATGGGCAATGTGCGCACAGTAGTGTCAATGCATGCAAGATGGGCAGCGGGGTCACGTGAGTAGCTGGCAGGTTAGGGTACCGTGGTAGCAGAAAGTCCGTGGAGGTGCCATATACAGGGGTACCGGGGTACAGAGTCAACGTGGAGGGGCTGGTAAAGATCAGCACAGAGCCAATGACGCATATGTAAGTATACAGGGTACATTTAGCCAGAGTCAATGTGGAGGCTATATTCAGGGGTACATGGGCATAGCGTGGAGGCAGGCCAGGGGCAATGCAGCTTCAATGCGCGAGGCTATACAGGGGCAAATGGGCACAGAAAGTCAATGTGAGGCTAGTATGCAGGGCAGCTATCAGATCGTGAGGCTATTACAGGGTGAACAGTGGTACAGATGTCAGGAGTTAGCTGTGCAGGCCAGGGTGTTACGTACAGAAGTCAACGTGAAGCCTGGTATACAGGTACGGTGGCAGAGTCAATGCGGAGGGGCTATGTTGTGTCGTCAATGCGGTAGGCCATACAGGGTATTACGGTACGTAGTCAATGCGGGAGCTGCATACATGGGCAGCCATATGTGATGTCAATGTGAGTTGTATGGGGGCACCGGGCAGCAGTCATATGTGGACAGGCGGTGCAGTACAGAGTCAATGCGGGAGGCTTACATACAAGGTGTCAACGTATACATACAGAAGTGCATGTATTCACGTGGAGGCTATATGCAGGGGTGGCACGGGTACAGAAGTACAGATGTTGTAGTGCATTGCATATCAATGTGAGTGTTGCAACAGGGATATATAGTCACATGTGGAGGCTATATATGGCATGGGAGGCTATCGGGCATGAGAGTCAACGTGGAGTGCCATGGGGTACAATGTGCCACGGCAGCCAGAGTCGCGAGTGCGTATATAGCAGGGCCAGGCGTGGGCAGAAGTCATCGTGAGGCGCATAGCGGGGGTGGACTGTGAGGCCGTGATACAGATGGTTGGGGTGACGCAGAGAGTCACGACGTGAGTGCCATAGCACAGGTGCATTGGCATGAAAGTCAATGCGGAGTGCTGCGTCAATGCGAGTGTTGCGGGTGCAGACGTCAGTGAGGCTATATACAGGGGGTAATATGCGAGAGGTCAGACGTGGAGCAGATATAGCCAGGTGTGCCTGAACACGTCGGGCGCTAGTGTGGCCAGGGCGTACAGCATGTCAACGTGGAGGCATATACAGGGGGCATCGGGCAGCATCAGTGAGCGTACAGAGCCACGCATAGGCTATAGGCAAGCGCAGTCACAGTGGTAGCTTATAGGGTACTATGAGTCACGTGGATCACAGGTACAGTGCAGAGTCGCGGATATATTAGCCGGGCAGCACATAATGCAGGAAAGTGTGATTGGGTGGGTACCGCATATGAGCGGCAACAGTCAAGTGCGAAATACGTGAATGAAGTATATTACGTGAGGTTACATGTACATGTAATGGGTACAATGTGCGGAGGGGCTACAGGGTACCGCAGCAGAATCAACGTGGAGGCTAGGTGAGACAGGTGTACCGGCAGCCAGAGTCAATGCGGTACAGGCTAGGACAGAGTCAATGCGGCGAGGCTCACTTGCCTCCACATTGACTCTGTACAGGGTGTATAAAGCCTCCACATTGACTCTGTACCGGTACCCCTGTATATAGCCTCCACATTGACTCTGTATGGTACCTGTATATAGCCTCCACATTTGTAAGAAATAATGTGGAGCCCATATACATTGTCTCTGTACCGGTACCCCTGTATATAGCCTCCACATTGACTCTGTACCGTACTCTGGATATAGCCTCCACATTGACTCTGTACAGAGTCACTTCTGTGGAGTAGTTCCCACATTGACTCTGTAATCCCCTGTATATAGCCTCCACATTGACTCTGTACCGTAATCCCTGTATATAGCCTCCACATTGTCTCTGTACCTGTACCCCTGTATATAGGCCTCCACATTGACTCTGTACCGGTACCCCTGTATATAGCCTCCACATTGACTCTGTACCTGTACCCCTGTATATAGCCTCCACATTGACTCTGTACCGGTAACCCCTGTATATAGCCTCCAAATTGACTCTGTACCGTAATACCCTGTATATGACATTGACTCTGTATGGTACCTGTATATAGCCTCCACATTGACTCTGTACCGGTACCTCTCCCTGTACCAGTATATAGCCTCCACATTGACTCTGTATGGTACCTGTATATAGCCTCCACATTGACTCTGTACCGGTACCCCTGTATATAGCCTCCACATTGACTCTGTATGGTACCTGTATATAGCTCCACATTGACTCTGTACCGGCACACCCTGTATATAGCCCCATTGACTCTGTATGGTACCTGTATAGCCTCCACATTGACTCTGTACCATAATACCCTGTATATAGCCTCCACATTGACTCTGTACCGTGGTACCTGTATATATAGCCTCCACATTGACTCTGTACCGTACCTGTATATAGCCTCCACATTGACTCTGTACTGGTACCCCCTGTATATAGCTCCACATTGACTCTGTACGGTACCCCTGTATATAGCCTCCACATTGACTCTGTACCATAATACCCTGTATATAGCCTCCACATTGACTCTGTACCGTAATCCCCTGTATAAAGCCTCCACATTGACTCTGTACCGGTACTCCCCTGTATATAGCCTCCACATTGACTCTGTACCTGTACCCCCTGTATATAGCCTCCACATTGACTCTGTACCTGTATCCCCTGTATATAGCCTCCACATTGACTCTACCCGTAATCCCTGTATAAAGCCTCCAAATTGACTCACCGTAATCCCCTGTATATAGCCTCCACATTGACTCTGTACCGGTACCCCTGTATATAGCCTCCACATTGACTCTGTACCGTAATCCCCTGTATATAGCCTCCACATTGACTCTGTACCGTAACATCCCTGTATATAGCCTCCACATTGACTCTGTACCGTAATACCCCTGTATAGCCTCCACATTGACTCTGTACCGGCACCCCCTGTATATAGCCTCCACATTGACTCTGTACCATAATACCCCTGTATATAGCCTCCACATTGACTCTGTACCAAACCCCCTGTATATAGCCTCCACATTGACTCTGTACCGGTACATTGACCTGTGTATATAGGCTCCACATTGACTCTGTACCGGTACCCCCTGTATATAGCCTCCACATTGACTCTGTACCGGTACCCCCTGTATATAGCCTCCACATTGACTCTGTACCGGTACCCCCCTGTATATAGCCTCCACATTGACTCTGTACTGGTACCCCCTGTATATAGCCTCCACATTGACTCTGTACCGGTACCCCCATTGTATATAGCCTCCACATTGACTCTGTACCATAATACCCTGTATATAGTCTCCACATTGACTCTGTACCGGCACCCCCTGTATATAGCCTCCACATTGACTCTGTACCGTAATACCCTGTATATAGCCTCCACATTGACTCTGTACCGGTACACCCTGTATATAGCCTCCACATTGACTCTGTACCGGTACCCCCTGTATATAGCCTCCACATTGACTCTGTACCGGTACCCCTGTATATAGCCTCCACATTGACTCTGTACCGGTACCCCCTGTATATAGCCTCCACATTGACTCTGTACCGGCACCCCCTGTATATAGCCTCCACATTGACTCTGTACCCGTGCCCCCTGTCTATAGCCTCCACATTGACTCTGTACCGGTACCCCCTGTATATAGCCTCCACATTGACTCTGTACCGGTACCCCCTGTATATAGCCTCCACATTGACTCTGTACCGGTACCCCTGTATATAGCCTCCACATTGACTCTGTACCGGTACCCCTGTATATAGCCTCCACATTGACTCTGTACCGGTACCCCTGTATATAGCCTCCACATTGACTCTGTACCGGCACCCCCTGTATATAGCCTCCACATTGACTCTGTACCGGTACCTCCTGTATATAGCCTCCACATTGACTCTGTACCAGTACCCCCTGTATATAGCCTCCACATTGACTCTGTACCGGCACCCCCTGTATATAGCCTCCACATTGACTCTGTACCGGTACCTCCTGTATATAGCCTCCACATTGACTCTGTACCGGTACCCCTGTATATAGCCTCCACATTGACTCTGTACCGGTACCCCCTGTATATAGCCTCCACATTGACTCTGTACCGGTACCCCCTGTATATAGCCTCCACATTGACTCTGTACCGGTACCCCCTGTATATAGCCTCCACATTGACTCTGTACCGGTACCTCCTGTATATAGCCTCCACATTGACTCTGTACCGGTACCCCCTGTATATAGCCTCCACATTGACTCTGTACCGGTACCCCTGTATATAGCCTCCACATTGACTCTGTACCGGTACCCCCTGTATATAGCCTCCACATTGACTCTGTACCATAATACCCTGTATATAGCCTCCACATTGACTCTGTACCGGCACCCCCTGTATATAGCCTCCACATTGACTCTGTACCATAATACCCTGTATATAGCCTCCACATTGACTCTGTACCGGTACCCCCTGTATATAGCCTCCACATTGACTCTGTACCGGCACCCCCTGTATATAGCCTCCACATTGACTCTGTACCGGTACCCCCTGTATATAGCCTCCACATTGACTCTGTACCGGCACCCCCTGTATATAGCCTCCACATTGACTCTGTACCGGTACACCCTGTATATAGCCTCCACATTGACTCTGTGACAAGTGCCCCCTGTATATAGCCTCCACATTGACTCTGTACCGGTACCCCCTGTATATAGCCTCCACATTGACTCTGTACCGGTACCCCCTGTATATAGCCTCCACATTGACTCTGTACCGGTACCCCTGTATATAGCCTCCACATTGACTCTGTGCCGTACCCCCTGTATATAGCCTCCACATTGACTCTGTACCATAATACCCTGTATATAGTCCTCCACATTGACTCTGTACCGGCACCCCCTGTATATAGCCTCCACATTGACTCTGTACCGTAATACCCTGTATATAGCCTCCACATTGACTCTGTACCGGTACACCTGTATATAGCCTCCACATTGACTCTGTACCGGTACCCCCTGTATATAGCCTCCACATTGACTCTGTACCGGTACACCCTGTATATAGCCTCCACATTGACTCTGTACCGGTGCCCCTGTATATAGCCTCCACATTGACTCTGTACCGGCACCCCCTGTATATAGCCTCCACATTGACTCTGTACCGGTAATACCCTGTCTATAGCCTCCACATTGACTCTGTACCGTACCCCCTGTATATAGCCTCCACATTGACTCTGTACCGGTACCCCCTGTATATGGCCTCCACATTGACTCTGTACCGGTACCCCTGTATATAGCCTCCACATTGACTCTGTACCGGTACCCCCTGTCTATAGCCTCCACATTGACTCTGTACCGGTACCCCCTGTATATAGCCTCCACATTGACTCTGTACCGGTACCCCCTGTATATGGCCTCCACATTGACTCTGTACCAGTACCCCTGTATATAGCCTCCACATTGACTCTGTACCGGCACCCCTGTATATAGCCTCCACATTGACTCTGTACCGGTACCTCCTGTATATAGCCTCCACATTGACTCTGTACCGGTACCCCCTGTATATAGCCTCCACATTGACTCTGTACCGGTACCCCCTGTATATAGCCTCCACATTGACTCTGTACCGGTACCCCCTGTATATAGCCTCCACATTGACTCTGTACCGGTACCCCTGTATATAGCCTCCACATTGACTCTGTACCGGTACCCCTGTATATAGCCTCCACATTGACTCTGTACCGGTAATTTGTATATAGCCTCCACATTGACTCTGTACTACCCCCTGTATATAGCCTCCACATTGACTCTGTACCGGCACCCCTGTATATAGCCTCCACATTGACTCTGTACCGGCACCCCCTGTATATAGCCTCCACATTGACTCTGTACCGGTACCCCCTGTATATAGCCTCCACATTGACTCTGTACCGGTACCCCCTGTATATAGCCTCCACATTGACTCTGTACCGGTACCCCCTGTATATAGCCTCCACATTGACTCTGTACCGGTACCCCCTGTATATAGCCTCCACATTGACTCTGTACCATAATACCCTGTATATAGCCTCCACATTGACTCTGTACCATAATACCCTGTATATAGCCTCCACATTGACTCTGTACCGGTACCCCCTGTATATAGCCTCCACATTGACTCTGTACCATAATACCCTGTATATAGCCTCCACATTGACTCTGTACCGTAATACCCTGTATATAGCCTCCACATTGACTCTGTACCGTAATACCCTGTATATAGCCTCCACATTGACTCTGTACCGTAATACCCTGTATATAGCCTCCACATTGACTCTGTACCGTAATACCCTGTATATAGCCTCCACATTGACTCTGTACCGTAACACCCTGTATATAGCCTCCACATTGACTCTGTACCGTAATACCCTGTATATAGCCTCCACATTGACTCTGTACCGTAACACCCTGTATATAGCCTCCACATTGACTCTGTACCGTAATACCCTGTATATAGCCTCCACATTGACTCTGTACCGTAATACCCTGTATATAGCCTCCACATTGACTCTGTACCGTAATACCCTGTATATAGCCTCCACATTGACTCTGTACCGTAATACCCCTGTATATATCCTCCACATTGACTCTGTACCGTAATACCCTGTATATAGCCTCCACATTGACTCTGTACCGTAACACCCTGTATATAGCCTCCACATTGACTCTGTACCGTAATACCCTGTATATAGCCTCCACATTGACTCTGTACCGTAACACCCTGTATATAGCCTCCACATTGACTCTGTACCGTAATACCCTGTATATAGCCTCCACATTGACTCTGTACTGTAATACCCTGTATATAGCCTCCACATTGACTCTGTACCGGTACCCCCTGTATATAGCCTCCACATTGACTCTGTACCGTAATACCCTGTATATAGCCTCCACATTGACTCTGTACCGGTAATAGCCCTGTATATAGCCTCCACATTGACTCTGTACCGGCACCCCCTGTATATAGCCTCCACATTGACTCTGTACCGGTACCCCCTGTATATAGCCTCCACATTGACTCTGTACCGGCACCCCCTGTATATAGCCTCCACATTGACTCTGTACCGGTACACCCTGTATATAGCCTCCACATTGACTCTGTACCGGTACCCCCTGTATATAGCCTCCACATTGACTCTGTACCGGTACCCCCTGTATATAGCCTCCACATTGACTCTGTACCGGTACCCCCTGTATATAGCCTCCACATTGACTCTGTACCGGTACCCCCTGTATATAGCCTCCACATTGACTCTGTACCGGTACCCCCTGTATATAGCCTCCACATTGACTCTGTACCATAATACCCTGTATATAGTCTCCACATTGACTCTGTACCGGCACCCCCTGTATATAGCCTCCACATTGACTCTGTACCGTAATACCCTGTATATAGCCTCCACATTGACTCTGTACCGGTACACCCTGTATATAGCCTCCACATTGACTCTGTACCGGTACCCCCTGTATATAGCCTCCACATTGACTCTGTACCGGTACACCCTGTATATAGCCTCCACATTGACTCTGTACCGGTACCCCCTGTATATAGCCTCCACATTGACTCTGTACCGGCACCCCCTGTATATAGCCTCCACATTGACTCTGTACCGGTACCCCCTGTCTATAGCCTCCACATTGACTCTGTACCGGTACCCCCTGTATATAGCCTCCACATTGACTCTGTACCGGTACCCCCTGTATATAGCCTCCACATTGACTCTGTACCGGTACCCCCTGTATATAGCCTCCACATTGACTCTGTACCGGTACCCCCTGTATATAGCCTCCACATTGACTCTGTACCGGCACCCCCTGTATATAGCCTCCACATTGACTCTGTACCGGTACCCCCTGTATATAGCCTCCACATTGACTCTGTACCATAATACCCTGTATATAGTCTCCACATTGACTCTGTACCGGCACCCCCTGTATATAGCCTCCACATTGACTCTGTACCGTAATACCCTGTATATAGCCTCCACATTGACTCTGTACCGGTACACCCTGTATATAGCCTCCACATTGACTCTGTACCGGTACCCCCTGTATATAGCCTCCACATTGACTCTGTACCGGTACACCCTGTATATAGCCTCCACATTGACTCTGTACCGGTACCCCCTGTATATAGCCTCCACATTGACTCTGTACCGGCACCCCCTGTATATAGCCTCCACATTGACTCTGTACCGGTACCCCCTGTCTATAGCCTCCACATTGACTCTGTACCGGTACCCCCTGTATATAGCCTCCACATTGACTCTGTACCGGTACCCCCTGTATATAGCCTCCACATTGACTCTGTACCGGTACCCCCTGTATATAGCCTCCACATTGACTCTGTACCGGTACCCCCTGTATATAGCCTCCACATTGACTCTGTACCGGTACCCCCTGTATATAGCCTCCACATTGACTCTGTACCGGCACCCCCTGTATATAGCCTCCACATTGACTCTGTACCGGTACCTCCTGTATATAGCCTCCACATTGACTCTGTACCAGTACCCCCTGTATATAGCCTCCACATTGACTCTGTACCGGCACCCCCTGTATATAGCCTCCACATTGACTCTGTACCGGTACCTCCTGTATATAGCCTCCACATTGACTCTGTACCGGTACCCCCTGTATATAGCCTCCACATTGACTCTGTACCGGTACCCCCTGTATATAGCCTCCACATTGACTCTGTACCGGTACCCCTGTATATAGCCTCCACATTGACTCTGTACCGGTACCCCCTGTATATAGCCTCCACATTGACTCTGTACCGGCACCTCCTGTATATAGCCTCCACATTGACTCTGTACCGGTACCCCCTGTATATAGCCTCCACATTGACTCTGTACCGGTACCCCCTGTATATAGCCTCCACATTGACTCTGTACCGGTACCCCCTGTATATAGCCTCCACATTGACTCTGTACCATAATACCCTGTATATAGCCTCCACATTGACTCTGTACCGGCACCCCCTGTATATAGCCTCCACATTGACTCTGTACCATAATACCCTGTATATAGCCTCCACATTGACTCTGTACCGGTACCCCCTGTATATAGCCTCCACATTGACTCTGTACCGGCACCCCCTGTATATAGCCTCCACATTGACTCTGTACCGGTACCCCCTGTATATAGCCTCCACATTGACTCTGTACCGGCACCCCCTGTATATAGCCTCCACATTGACTCTGTACCGGTACACCCTGTATATAGCCTCCACATTGACTCTGTACCGGTACCCCCTGTATATAGCCTCCACATTGACTCTGTACCGGTACCCCCTGTATATAGCCTCCACATTGACTCTGTACCGGTACCCCCTGTATATAGCCTCCACATTGACTCTGTACCGGTACCCCCCTGTATATAGCCTCCACATTGACTCTGTACCGGTACCCCCTGTATATAGCCTCCACATTGACTCTGTACCATAATACCCTGTATATAGTCTCCACATTGACTCTGTACCGGCACCCCCTGTATATAGCCTCCACATTGACTCTGTACCGGTACCCCCTGTATATAGCCTCCACATTGACTCTGTACCGGCACCCCCTGTATATAGCCTCCACATTGACTCTGTACCGGTACCCCCTGTCTATAGCCTCCACATTGACTCTGTACCGGTACCCCCTGTATATAGCCTCCACATTGACTCTGTACCGGTACCCCCTGTATATGGCCTCCACATTGACTCTGTACCGGTACCCCCTGTATATAGCCTCCACATTGACTCTGTACCGGTACCCCCTGTCTATAGCCTCCACATTGACTCTGTACCGGTACCCCCTGTATATAGCCTCCACATTGACTCTGTACCGGTACCCCCTGTATATGGCCTCCACATTGACTCTGTACCAGTACCCCCTGTATATAGCCTCCACATTGACTCTGTACCGGCACCCCCTGTATATAGCCTCCACATTGACTCTGTACCGGTACCTCCTGTATATAGCCTCCACATTGACTCTGTACCGGTACCCCCTGTATATAGCCTCCACATTGACTCTGTACCGGTACCCCCTGTATATAGCCTCCACATTGACTCTGTACCGGTACCCCCTGTATATAGCCTCCACATTGACTCTGTACCGGTACCCCTGTATATAGCCTCCACATTGACTCTGTACCGGTACCCCTGTATATAGCCTCCACATTGACTCTGTACCGGTACCCCCTGTATATAGCCTCCACATTGACTCTGTACCGGTACCCCCTGTATATAGCCTCCACATTGACTCTGTACCGGCACCCCCTGTATATAGCCTCCACATTGACTCTGTACCGGCACCCCCTGTATATAGCCTCCACATTGACTCTGTACCGGTACCCCCTGTATATAGCCTCCACATTGACTCTGTACCGGTACCCCCTGTATATAGCCTCCACATTGACTCTGTACCGGTACCCCTGTATATAGCCTCCACATTGACTCTGTACCGGTACCCCCTGTATATAGCCTCCACATTGACTCTGTACCATAATACCCTGTATATAGCCTCCACATTGACTCTGTACCATAATACCCTGTATATAGCCTCCACATTGACTCTGTACCGGTACCCCCTGTATATAGCCTCCACATTGACTCTGTACCATAATACCCTGTATATAGCCTCCACATTGACTCTGTACCGTAATACCCTGTATATAGCCTCCACATTGACTCTGTACCGTAATACCCTGTATATAGCCTCCACATTGACTCTGTACCGTAATACCCTGTATATAGCCTCCACATTGACTCTGTACCGTAATACCCTGTATATAGCCTCCACATTGACTCTGTACCGTAACACCCTGTATATAGCCTCCACATTGACTCTGTACCGTAATACCCTGTATATAGCCTCCACATTGACTCTGTACCGTAACACCCTGTATATAGCCTCCACATTGACTCTGTACCGTAATACCCTGTATATAGCCTCCACATTGACTCTGTACCGTAATACCCTGTATATAGCCTCCACATTGACTCTGTACCGTAATACCCTGTATATAGCCTCCACATTGACTCTGTACCGTAATACCCTGTATATAGCCTCCACATTGACTCTGTACCGTAATACCCTGTATATAGCCTCCACATTGACTCTGTACCGTAACACCCTGTATATAGCCTCCACATTGACTCTGTACCGTAATACCCTGTATATAGCCTCCACATTGACTCTGTAACGTAACACCCTGTATATAGCCTCCACATTGACTCTGTACCGTAATACCCTGTATATAGCCTCCACATTGACTCTGTACTGTAATACCCTGTATATAGCCTCCACATTGACTCTGTACCGGTACCCCCTGTATATAGCCTCCACATTGACTCTGTACCGTAATACCCTGTATATAGCCTCCACATTGACTCTGTACCGGTACCCCCTGTATATAGCCTCCACATTGACTCTGTACCGGCACCCCCTGTATATAGCCTCCACATTGACTCTGTACCGGTACCCCCTGTATATAGCCTCCACATTGACTCTGTACCGGCACCCCCTGTATATAGCCTCCACATTGACTCTGTACCGGTACACCCTGTATATAGCCTCCACATTGACTCTGTACCGGTACCCCCTGTATATAGCCTCCACATTGACTCTGTACCGGTACCCCCTGTATATAGCCTCCACATTGACTCTGTACCGGTACCCCCTGTATATAGCCTCCACATTGACTCTGTACCGGTACCCCCTGTATATAGCCTCCACATTGACTCTGTACCGGTACCCCCTGTATATAGCCTCCACATTGACTCTGTACCATAATACCCTGTATATAGTCTCCACATTGACTCTGTACCGGCACCCCCTGTATATAGCCTCCACATTGACTCTGTACCGTAATACCCTGTATATAGCCTCCACATTGACTCTGTACCGGTACACCCTGTATATAGCCTCCACATTGACTCTGTACCGGTACCCCCTGTATATAGCCTCCACATTGACTCTGTACCGGTACACCCTGTATATAGCCTCCACATTGACTCTGTACCGGTACCCCCTGTATATAGCCTCCACATTGACTCTGTACCGGCACCCCCTGTATATAGCCTCCACATTGACTCTGTACCGGTACCCCCTGTCTATAGCCTCCACATTGACTCTGTACCCGTACCCCCTGTATATAGCCTCCACATTGACTCTGTACCGGTACCCCTGTATATAGCCTCCACATTGACTCTGTACCGGTACCCCCTGTATATAGCCTCCACATTGACTCTGTACCGGTACCCCCTGTATATAGCCTCCACATTGACTCTGTACCGGTACCCCCTGTATATAGCCTCCACATTGACTCTGTACCGGCACCCCCTGTATATAGCCTCCACATTGACTCTGTGCCGGTACCTCCTGTATATAGCCTCCACATTGACTCTGTACCAGTACCCCCTGTATATAGCCTCCACATTGACTCTGTACCGGCACCCCCTGTATATAGCCTCCACATTGACTCTGTACCGGTACCTCCTGTATATAGCCTCCACATTGACTCTGTACCGGTACCCCCTGTATATAGCCTCCACATTGACTCTGTACCGGCACCTCCTGTATATAGCCTCCACATTGACTCTGTACCGGTACCCCCTGTATATAGCCTCCACATTGACTCTGTACCGGTACCCCCTGTATATAGCCTCCACATTGACTCTGTACCGGTACCCCCTGTATATGGCCTCCACATTGACTCTGTACCGGTACCCCCTGTATATAGCCTCCACATTGACTCTGTACCGGTACCCCCTGTCTATAGCCTCCACATTGACTCTGTACCGGTACCCCCTGTATATAGCCTCCACATTGACTCTGTACCGGTACCCCCTGTATATGGCCTCCACATTGACTCTGTACCAGTACCCCCTGTATATAGCCTCCACATTGACTCTGTACCGGCACCCCCTGTATATAGCCTCCACATTGACTCTGTACCGGTACCTCCTGTATATAGCCTCCACATTGACTCTGTACCGGTACCCCCTGTATATAGCCTCCACATTGACTCTGTACCGGTACCCCCTGTATATAGCCTCCACATTGACTCTGTACCGGTACCCCCTGTATATAGCCTCCACATTGACTCTGTACCGGTACCCCCTGTATATAGCCTCCACATTGACTCTGTACCGGTACCCCTGTATATAGCCTCCACATTGACTCTGTACCGGTACCCCCTGTATATAGCCTCCACATTGACTCTGTACCGGTACCCCCTGTATATAGCCTCCACATTGACTCTGTACTGCACCCCCTGTATATAGCCTCCACATTGACTCTGTACCGGCACCCCCTGTATATAGCCTCCACATTGACTCTGTACCGGTACCCCCTGTATATAGCCTCCACATTGACTCTGTACCGGTACCCCTGTATATAGCCTCCACATTGACTCTGTACCGGTACCCCCTGTATATAGCCTCCACATTGACTCTGTACCGGTACCCCCTGTATATAGCCTCCACATTGACTCTGTACCATAATACCCTGTATATAGCCTCCACATTGACTCTGTACCATAATACCCTGTATATAGCCTCTCATTGACTCTGTACCGGTACCCCCCTGTATATAGCCTCCACATTGACTCTGTACCATAATACCCTGTATATAGCCTCCACATTGACTCTGTACCGTATACCCTGTATATAGCCTCCACATTGACTCTGTACCGTAATACCCTGTATATAGCCTCCACATTGACTCTGTACCGTAATACCCTGTATATAGCCTCCACATTGACTCTGTACCGTAATACCCTGTATATAGCCTCCACATTGACTCTGTACCGTAACACCCTGTATATAGCCTCCACATTGACTCTGTACCGTAATACCCTGTATATAGCCTCCACATTGACTCTGTACCGTAACACCCTGTATATAGCCTCCACATTGACTCTGTACCGTAATACCCTGTATATAGCCTCCACATTGACTCTGTACCGTAATACCCTGTATATAGCCTCCACATTGACTCTGTACCGTAATACCCTGTATATAGCCTCCACATTGACTCTGTACCGTAATACCCTGTATATAGCCTCCACATTGACTCTTACATTTTACATTTACATTTAAGTCATTTAGCAGACGCTCTTATCCAGAGCGACTTACAAATTGGTGCATTCACCTTATGACATCCAGTGGGACAGTCACTTAACAATAGTGCATCTAAAACTTAGGGGGGGTGGGGTGAGAGGGATTACTTAACCTATCCTAGGTATTCCTTAAAGAGGTGGGGTTTCAGGTGTCTCCGGAAGGTGGTGATTGACTCCGCTGTCCTGGCGTCGTGAGGGAGTTTGTTCCACCATTGGGGGGCCAGGGCAGCGAACAGTTTTGACTGGGCTGAGCGGGAGCTGTACTTCCTCAGTGGTAGGGAGGCGAGCAGGCCAGAGGTGGATGAACGCAGTGCCCTTGTTTGGGTGTAGGGCCTGATCAGAGCCTGGAGGTACTGAGGTGCCGTTCCCCTCACAGCTCCGTAGGCAAGCACCATGGTCTTGTAGCGGATGCGAGCTTCAACTGGAAGCCAGTGGAGAGAACGGAGGAGCGGGGTGACGTGAGAGAACTTGGGAAGGTTGAACACCAGACGGGCTGCGGCGTTCTGGATGAGTTGAAGGGGTTTAATGGCACAGGCAGGGAGCCCAGCCAACAGCGAGTTGCAGTAATCCAGACGGAGATGACAAGTGCCTGGATTAGGACCTGCGCCGCTTCCTGTGTGAGGCAGGGTCGTACTCTGCGGATGTTGTAGAGCATGAACCTACAGGAACGGGCTACCGCCTTGATGTTAGTTGAGAACGACAGGGTGTTGTCCAGGATCACGCCAAGGTTCTTGGCGCTCTGGGAGGAGGACACAATGGAGTTGTCAACCGTGATGGCGAGATCATGGAACGGGCAGTCCTTCCCGGGAGGAAGAGCAGCTCCGTCTTGCCGAGGTTCAGCTTGAGGTGGTGATCCGTCATCCCACACTGATATGTCTGCCAGACATGCAGAGATGCGATTCGCCACCTGGTCATCAGAAGGGGGAAAGGAGAAGATTAATTGTGTGTCGTCTGCATAGCAATGATAAGAGAGACCATGTGAGGTTATGACAGAGCCAAGTGACTTGGTGTATAGCGAGAATAGGAGAGGGCCAAGAACAGAGCCCTGGGGGACACCAGTGGTGAGCGCGTGGTGAGGAGACAGATTCTCGCCACGCCACCTGGTAGGAGCGACCTGTCAGGTAGGACGCAATCCAAGCGTGGGCCGCGCCGAGATGCCTAACTCGGAGAGGGTGGAGAGGAGGATCTGATGGTTCACAGTATCGAAGGCAGCCGATAGATCTAGAAGGATGAGAGCAGAGGAGAGAGAGTTAGCTTTAGCAGTGCGGAGCGCCTCCGTGATACAGAGGAGAGCAGTCTCAGTTGAATGACTAGTCTTGAAACCTGACTGATTTGGATCAAGAAGGTCATTCAGAGAGAGATAGCGGGAGAGCTGGCCAAGGACAGCACGTTCAAGAGTTTTGGAGAGAAAGAAAGAAGGGATACTGGTCTGTAATTGTTGACATCGGAGGGGGATCGGGGAATTGTAGGTTTTTTCAGGAAGGGGTGCAACTCTCGCTCTCTTGAAGACGGAAGGGGACGTAGCCAACGGTCAGGGGATGAGTTGATGAGCGAGGTGAGGTAAGGAGAAGGTCTCCGGAAATGGTCTGGAGAAGAGAGGAGGGATAGGGTCAGCGGGCAGGTTGTTGGGCGGCCGGCCGTCACAAGGCGAGATTTCATCTGGAGAGAGGGAGAAAGAGGTCAGAGCACAGGGTAGGGCAGTGTGAGCAGAACCAGCAGTGTCGTTTGACTTAGCAAACGAGGATCGGATGTCGTCGACCTTCTTTTCAAAATGGTTGACGAAGTCATCTGCAGAGAGGGAGGAGGGGGGAGGGG
>NW_025749465.1:0-24667 GCF_021184085.1 Oncorhynchus gorbuscha | reverse complement strand
ACATTAACAATGTCTACACTGTATTTCTGATCAATTTGATGTTATTTTTGTCATGTTTGTCATTTATTATCATGTCTTGTCCCTGTGCTCCCCGCTGTTCCTATTCCCTAATCATCATTTAGTCTTCCCACCTGTTCCCGATCCTTTCCCTGATTAGAGTCCCTATTTATTCCTTTGTGTTCCGTTCCTGTCCCGTCGGTTCCTTGTTTAGTATTCACCATGCTGTGATTGCGTTTCGCCCTGTCCTGTCGTGTTTTTGCTGTGATTGTGTATCGCCCTGTCCTGTCGTGTTTTTGCCTTCATCAGATGCTGCGTGTGAGCAGGTGTCTCTGTCAACTACGGCCTGCGCCTACCCGAAGCGACCTGCAGTCTGTGGCCGCTTCTCCAGTTATTCCCCTCTACAGACTAGAGGTGTTTCTGTTTCCTGTTCCCTGTTTGGACTTAAATAAACTCTGTTTCTGTTAAGTCGCTTTTGGGTCCTCTTTCACCTGCATGACAGAAGGAACCGACCAAGGAATGGACCCAGCGACTTCAGACGCTCGTTACACTGCCGTCGAGATCCAGGAGCCATGCTCGGCAGACACGAGCAGGAATTGTCTGCTGCTCGCCATGCCGTGGAGAACCTGGCCGCTCAGGTTTCCGACCTCTCTGGACAGTTCCAGAGTCTACGTCTCGTGCCACCTGTTACTTCCTGGCCTGCCGAGCCTCCAGAACCTAGGGTTAATAACCCACCTTGCTACTCCGGGCAGCCCACTGAGTGCCGCTCCTTTCTCACGCAGTGTGAGATTGTGTTCTCTCTCCAACCCAACACATACTCTAGAGAGAGCTCGGGTTGCTTACGTCATTTCACTCCTTACTGGCCGGGCTCGAGAATGGGGCACAGCTATCTGGGAGGCAAGGGCTGATTGCTCTAACAAGTTCCAGAACTTTAAAGAGGAGATGATTCGGGTTTTTGACCGTTCAGTTTTGGTGGGGAGGCTTCTAGGGCCCTGGCTTCCTTATGCCAAGGTGAACGGTCCATAACGGATTATTCTATTGAGTTTCGCACTCTTGCTGCCTCTAGTGAGTGGAACGAGCCGGCGCTGCTCGCTCGTTTTCTGGAGGGACTCCACGCAGTGGTTAAGGATGAGATTCTCTCCCGGAGGTTCCTTCAGATGTGGACTCTTTGATTGCTCTCGCCATCCGCATAGAACGACGGGTAGATCTTCGTCACCGGGCTCGTGGAAGAGAGCTCGCATCAACGGTGTTTCCCTGCTCCGCATCGCAACCATCTCCCTCCTCTGGCTTTGAGACTGAGCCCATGCAGCTGGGAGGGATTCGCATCTCGACTAAGGAGAGGGAACGGAGGATCACCAACCGCCTGTGCCTCTATTGCGGAGTTGCTGGACATTTTGTTAATTCATGTCCAGTAAAGCCAGAGCTCATCTGTAAGCGGAGGGCTACAGGTGAGCGCAACTACTCAAGTCTCTCCATCAAAGTCCTGTACTACTTTGTCGGTCCATCTACGCTGGACCGGTTCGGGTGCTACATGTAGTGCCTTGATAGACTCTGGGGCTGAGGGTTGTTTCATGGACGAAGCATGGGTTCGGAAACATGACATTCCTTTCAGAGAGTTAGATAAGCCTACGCCCATGTTCGCCTTAGATGGTAGTCATCTTCCCAGTATCAGATTTGAGACACTACCTTTAACCCTCACAGTATCTGGTAACCACAGTGAGACTATTTCTTTTTGATTTTCCGTTCACCGTTTACACCTGTTGTTTTGGGTCATCCCTGGCTAGTATGTCATAATCCTTCTATTAATTGGTCTAGTAATTCTATCCTATCCTGGAACGTTTCTTGTCATGTGAAGTGTTTAATGTCTGCCATCCCTCCCGTTTCTTCTGTCCCTACTTCTCAGGAGGAACCTGGCGATTTGACAGGAGTGCCGGAGGAATATCATGATCTGCGCACGGTCTTCAGTCGGTCCCGAGCCAACTCCCTTCCTCCTCACCGGTCGTATGATTGTAGTATTGATCTCCTTCCGGGGACCACTCCTCCTCGAGGTAGACTATACTCTCTGTCGGCTCCCGAACGTAAGGCTCTCGAGGATTATTTGTCTGTGTCTCTTGACGCCGGTACCATAGTGCCTTCTTCTTCTCCGGCCGGGGCGGGGTTCTTTTTGTTAAGAAGAAGGACGGTACTCTGCGCCCCTGCGTGGATTATCGAGGGCTGAATGACATAACGGTTAAGAATCGTTATCCGCTTCCCCTTATGTCATCAGCCTTCGAGATTCTGCAGGGAGCCAGGTGCTTTACTAAGTTGGACCTTCGTAACGCTTACCATCTCGTGCGCATCAGAGAGGGGGACGAGTGGAAAACGGCGTTTAACACTCCGTTAGGGCATTTTGAGTACCGGGTTCTGCCGTTTGGTCTCGCCAATGCGCCAGCTGTTTTTCAGGCATTAGTTAATGATGTTCTGAGAGACATGCTGAACATCTTTGTTTTTGTCTATCTTGACGATATCCTGATTTTTTTCTCCGTCACTCGAGATTCATGTTCAGCACGTTCGACGTGTTCTACAGCGCCTTTTAGAGAATTGTCTCTACGTAAAGGCTGAGAAGTGCTCTTTTCATGTCTCCTCCGTTACTTTTCTCGGTTCCGTTATTTCCGCTGAAGGCATTCAGATGGATTCCGCTAAGGTCCAAGCTGTCAGTGATTGGCCCGTTCCAAGGTCACGTGTCGAGTTGCAGCGCTTTTTTAGGTTTCGCTAATTTCTATCGGCGTTTCATTCGTAATTTCGGTCAAGTTGCTGCCCCTCTCACAGCTCTTACTTCTGTCAAGACGTGTTTTAAGTGGTCGGTTCCGCCCAGGGAGCTTTTGATCTTCTAAAAGAACGTTTTACGTCCGCTCCTATCCTCGTTACTCCTGACGTCACTAGACAATTCATTGTCGAGGTTGGCCTTCAGAGGTAGGCGTGGGAGCCATTCTATCCCAGCGCTTCCAGTCTGACGATAAGGTTCATCCTTGCGCTTATTTTTCTCATCGCCTGTCGCCATCTGAGCGCAACTATGATGTGGGTAACCGTGAACTGCTCGCCATCCGCTTAGCCCTAGGCGAATGGCGACAGTGGTTGGAGGGCGACCGTTCCTTTTGTCGTTTGGACAGACCATAAGAACCTTGAGTACATCCGTTCTGCCAAACGACTTAATGCCCGTCAAGCTCGTTGGGCGTTGTTTTTCGCTCGTTTCGAGTTTGTGATTTCTTACCGTCCGGGTAGCAAGAACACCAAGCCTGATGCCTTATCCCGTCTGTTTAGTTCTTCTGTGGCTTCTACTGATCCCGAGGGGATTCTTCCTTATGGGCGTGTTGTCGGGTTAACAGTCTGGGAATTGAAAGACAGGTTAAGCAAGCACTCACGCACACTGCGTCGCCGCGCGCTTGTCCTAGTAACCTCCTTTTCGTTCCTGTTTCCACTCGTCTGGCTGTTCTTCAGTGGGCTCACTCTGCCAAGTTAGCTGGTCATCCCGGTGTTCGAGGCACTCTTGCGTCTATTCGCCAGCGCTTTTGGTGGCCGACTCAGGAGCGTGACACGCGCCGTTTCGTGGCTGCTTGTTCGGACTGCGCGCAGACTAAGTCGGGTAACTCTCCTCCTGCCGGTCGTCTCAGACCGCTCCCCATTCCTTCTCGACCATGGTCTCACATTGCCTTAGACTTCATTACCGGTCTGCCTTTGTCTGCGGGGAAGACTGTGATTCTTACGGTTGTCGATAGGTTCTCTAAGGCGGCACATTTCATTCCCCTCGCTAAACTTCCTTCCGCTAAGGAGACGGCACAAATCATTATTGAGAATGTATTCAGAATTCATGGCCTCCCGTTAGACGCCGTTTCAGACAGAGGCCCGCAATTCACGTCACAGTTTTGGAGGGAGTTCTGTCGTTTGATTGGTGCGTCCGTCAGTCTCTCTTCCGGGTTTCATCCCCAGTCTAACGGTCAAGCAGAGGGCCAATCAGACGATTGGTCGCATACTACGCAGCCTTTCTTTCAGAAACCCTGCGTCTTGGGCAGAACAGCTCCCTGGGCAGAATACGCTCACAATTCGCTTCCTTCGTCTGCTACCGGGTTATCTCCGTTTCAGAGTAGTCTGGGTTACCAGCCTCCTCTGTTCTCATCCCAGCTTGCCGAGTCCAGCGTTCCCTCCGCTCAGCGTTTGTCCAACGTTGCTTCCATGTCTCCTGTGTTAAGCCCTTTCTTCGCACCCCCGTTCGTCTTCCCTCCCCCTCCCGTCCTTGTCGAGAGCGCACCTATTTACAAGGTACATAAGATCATGGACATGCGTTCTCGGGGACGGGGTCACCAATACTTAGTGGATTGGGAGGGTTACGGTCCTGAGGAGAGGAGTTGGGTTCCGTCTCGGGACGTGCTGGACCGTTCACTCATCGATGATTTCCTCCGTTGCCGCCAGGATTCCTCCTCGAGTGCGCCAGGAGGCGCTCGGTGAGTGGGGGTACTGTCATGTTTGTCATTTATTATCATGTCTTGTCCCTGTGCTCCCCATTCTATTCGTTTCCCTCTGCTGGTCTTATTTGGTTCTTTCCCTCTTTCTATCCCTCTCTCTCCCCTCCCTCTCTCACTCTCTCGCTCTCTCTTCTCTCTATCGTTCCGTTCCTGCTCCCAGCTGTTCCTATTCCCTAATCATCATTTAGTCTTCCCACACCTGTTCCCGATCCTTTCCCTGATTAGAGTCCCTATTTATTCCTTTGTGTTCCGTTCCTGTCCCGTCGGTTCCTTGTTTAGTATTCACCATGCTGTGATTGCGTTTCGCCCCTGTCACAGTGTTACTGACTCTGGTGATTCCCTAGACAGCTTCATTAAGGGCCCAAATGAATAGTGGCTGTTGGTCCTTTTCTGTTTCACAAGGTCACTCTAGTAAATGAGCTGAGGATGAGACTGGACAGAGTGGACATGCTGATCCGTACTATCATGCAGGGTGGGCAGCAACAAGGCCATACCATCAAAGACGTGGGAAAACAGAGAAGGAGCCATTTATTCATCTAATCTTATCTACCAGGTATGTCATTAACAACTCATTCTATTTTACAGTAATGACTGCTTCGCCAAGAGGTGAACTGCTAACGGAAAAGACAGTATTGTACGTTAAAATGTGAACTGATACAAAATCAGCACTGTTCTCCTGAGTGATCTCAGCTACCACATGAATACATTGAATGCATCAACACAGCTAATGTATGCATGCGAAACTCTCAAGTGTTTGTGACTTATCAGAAGCTGAAATAAAATGGCACCTGGCTGCATTGACACTTCTGTAACCTTTTTTTCACAAAATGGCTGCTGCTGGCTCAGTGTCTCATTAATCATCGCTCGTCCTCTCCTCTCTGGACTGTCTGACAGCTTCTTGGTCATGTTGGTTGGCACACTCTCCTACGCCCCTGTTCTCCCCCGTCACTGTATCTCTGGTAAACTTCCTATTCCATAGCTGGCAAAAGTTGGAAAAGTTCAACTGCATAGAACAGCAGTGGGTCCTTTGTTCACTGGCAAAACATTGTATTCTAATGAAGAGAGCACACCTCTCTGCGTCATTAGGTCCAACGGAATTAAAAGAAGGAACAAAACATGACATTTCCAAGCCACACTCACTATCTCGCCGCCACCATACAAATCACATAGAAAACCCAGGGCTAATGTACCACAAAGCATTCAGTTTGTAATTTGATTAAGAAATACCCCAGTCCTCTATCCCCCTTCCTCCACACCGGTGTCTGGCCCTGCAGGAGGTTAATGTGTTGTTAGTTACTGCAGCTGGAGTCTGGCCTTTAGTCCACATCACAAGAGACTTCCTACCACTCTACACAATATTCTCACCTACTGTTCTCACTCATTTCACCCTGGCTTCTGCATAATAACGGGTCACGGTGAGGTGAGTGTGTGAGTGAGTGTGTGAGTGAGTGAAGATATGGCTGTTTTCCTTTTAGGGGGCTTATTCTGATAGGCAGTGAAATGATGAGAGCTGTGTGTGTGTGTGTGTGTGTGTGTGTGTGTGTGTGTGTGTGTGTGTGTGTGTGTGTGTGTGTGTGTGTGTGTGTGTGTGTGTGTGCGTGTGCGTGCGCCTGCCTGCCTCAGGGCAGTGCTTGCAAATGCGTGCGTGCGTGCGTGCGTGCGTGCGTGCGCTGGCTTAATTCATTAAGCCAATCGAAGCAGGCAGATTTCAGTGCGTGCATAATTTCAAGCGCCCGTGAAGCAGAGCGTGAGGATAGAGATGCGTGCGTGCGTGCGCCTGCCTGCCTCAGGGCAGTGCTTGTCAAATAATAGCCTGGGAGATTCTTCAGATACGAGAGGAGAAAGACCGTGAAAGGTGGTCCTGAAGCAGCTGGCTTAATTTCATTAAGCCAATCAAAGCAGGCAGATTTCAGTGTTCATTATTTTGCATAATTTCAAGCGGTTACCTCCGTGAAGCAGAGCGAAATTGAGGATAGAGATCGCCTCGAGTCAAAGTGCCCCTTCCGTCTTCCGAAGCAACTCACCTGTTTCCATTTCATATTCCAAGAGGAATAATGACTTTGGGCTAATCAAAGAGTATGGTCTGAATTGTCTGCTCTGAGACAAGTACTTCTACAAGTGCAGATAGGAAAAACCAGAGGTGGCATATACAGTTTCAATGATATGAAACTGAGAACTGTTGAAATTGAACGTTGTCTGGGCAGGGTGGTACTATTAAATAAGGATTCAGTAAAGCTCTTGCAGCAGCATCAATACAATATTGAACAGGCATGTTGACGCTTCTGCACAAGCTCTGCTGTACCCCTAACCCCTTACACATACTCACACCAAAGACAACACATCCCCATCCCGTCAGTTACCACATCCACATCCCGTCAGGGGAGGGTTACCACAGACCCATTGTTAAGAGCACCATGAGCCATGTACAATGGGGAAGTTGGTTCATGATAATATCCGGTTCCTCTCTGATCTATCACACAGTGGGCCCCTTACGCCAGACTAAACTCTGTCTAATAATTGACAATGGGGAAGAATCATTCATTTGCAAAGCCACATTCCTTTCAGACCATCTCACCCCTTTACATTATGGACAATTATGCTGTAGCCACAGGGATCTGTGTTTGTTGCTGGCCCAATCAGTGGTGTTACATTCAGAGCCCAGAGTAGCAGGGGGAGCAATGCTCATCCAGACTTCAAGACAACAATGGGGAAGGGTTACTAGCTGTCCTGTGCAGAGTCCACCTAGAGGTGGTACAATGGGGGAGGGTTACTAGCTGTCCTGTGCAGAGTCCACCTAGAGGTGGTACAATGGGGAAGGGTTACTAGCTGTCCTGCAGAGTCCACCTAGAGGTGGTACAATGGGGGAAGGGTTACTAGCTGTCCTGGCAGAGTCCACCCAGAGGTGGTACAATGGGGAAGGGTTACTAGCTGTCTTGTGCAGAGTCCACCTAGAGGTGGTACAATGGGGGAAGGGTTACTAGCTGTCCTGTGCAGAGTCCACCTAGAGGTGGTCCAGAGGTGGTACAATGGGGAAGGGTTACTAGCTGTCCTGTGCAGAGTCCACCTAGAGGTGGTACAATGGGGAAGGGTTACTAGCTGTCCTAGCTGTGCAGAGTCCACCTAGAGGTGGTACAATGGGAAGGGTTACTAGCTGTCCTTGTGCAGAGTCCACCTAGAGGTGGTACAATGGGGAAGGGTTACTAGCTGTCCTGTGCAGAGTCCACCTAGAGGTGGTACAATGGGGAAGGGTTACTAGCTGTCCCAGCAGAGTCCACCTAGAGGTGGTACAATGGGGAAGGGTTACTAGCTGTCCTGTGCAGAGTCCACCTAGAGGTGGTACAATGGGGAAGGGTTACTAGCTGTCCTGTGCAGAGTCCACCTAGAGGTGGTACAATGGGGAAGGGTCCTAGGCAGAGTCCACCCAGAGTACTGGGGAAGGGTTACCTGTCCCAGGCAGAGTCCACCTAGAGGTGGTACAATGGGGAAGGGTTACTAGCTGTCCTTGTGCAGAGTCCACCTAGAGGTGGTACAATGGGGAAGGGTTACTAGCTGTCCTGTGCAGAGTCCACCTAGAGGTGGTACAATGGGAAGGGTTACTAGGTCCTGTTCCACCTAGAGGTGGTACAATGGGGAAGGGTTACTAGCTGTCCCAGCAGAGTCCACCTAGAGGTGGTACAATGGGGAAGGGTTACTAGCTGTCCTGTGCAGAGTCCACCTAGAGGTGGTACAATGGGGAAGGGTTACCAGCTGTCCTGTTCCACCTAGAGGTGGTCCTAGTGTCAGAGAGTCCACCTAGAGGTGGTACAATGGGGAAGGGTTACTAGCTGTCCTGTGCAGAGTCCACCTAGAGGTGGTACAATGGGGAAGGGTTACTAGCTGTCCTGTGCAGAGCCACCTAGAGGTGGTACAATGGGGAAGGGTTACTAGCTGTCCTGTGCAGAGTCCACCTAGAGGTGGTACAATGGGGAAGGGTTACTAGCTGTCCTGTGCAGAGTCCACCTAGAGGTGGTACAATGGGGAAGGGTTACTAGCTGTCCTGTGCAGAGTCCACCTAGAGGTGGTACAATGGGGAAGGGTTACTAGCTGTCCTGTGCAGAGTCCACCTAGAGGTGGTACAATGGGGAAGGGTTACTAGCTGTCCTGTGCAGAGTCCACCTAGAGGTGGTACAATGGGGAAGGGTTACTAGCTGTCCTGTGCAGAGTCCACCTAGAGGTGGTACAATGGGGACAATGGGGAAGGGTTACTAGCTGTCCTGTGCAGAGTCCACCTAGAGGTGGTACAATGGGGAAGGGTTACTAGCTGTCCTGTGCAGAGTCCACCTAGAGGTGGTACAATGGGGAAGGGTTACTAGCTGTCCTGTGCAGAGTCCACCTAGAGGTGGTACAGAGTTACCACAGAGTCCACCTAGAGGTGGTACAATGGGGAAGGGTTACTAGCTGTCCTGTGCAGAGTCCACCTAGAGGTGGTACAATGGGGAAGGGTTACTAGCTGTCCTGTGCAGAGTCCACCTAGAGGTGGTACAATGGGGAAGGGTTACTAGCTGTCCTGTGCAGAGTCCACCTAGAGGTGGTACAATGGGGGAGGGTTACTAGCTGTCCTGTGCAGAGTCCACCTAGAGGTGGTACAATGGGGAAGGGTTACTAGCTGTCCTGTGCAGAGTCCACCTAGAGGTGGTACAATGGGGGAGGGTTAGGGTTACTAGCTGGGGAAGGGTCCTGTCCTGTGCAGAGTCCACCTAGAGGTGGTACAATGGGGAAGGGTTACTAGCTGTCCTGTGCAGAGTCCACCTAGAGGTGGTACAATGGGGAAGGGTTACTAGCTGTCCTGTGCAGAGTCCACCTAGAGGTGGTACAATGGGGAAGGGTTACTAGCTGTCCTGTGCAGAGTCCACCTAGAGGTGGTACAATGGGGAAGGGTTACTAGCTGTCCTGTGCAGAGTCCACCTAGAGGTGGTACAATGGGGAAGGGTTACTAGCTGTCCTGTGCAGAGTCCACCTAGAGGTGGTACAATGGGGAAGGGTTACTAGCTGTCCTGTGCAGAGTCCACCTAGAGGTGGTACAATGGGGTCCTGAGGGAGGTTACTAGCTGTCCTGTGCAGAGTCCACCTAGAGGTGGTACAATGGGGAAGGGTTACTAGCTGTCCTGTGCAGAGTCCACCTAGAGGTGGTACAATGGGGAGGGTTACTAGCTGTCCTGTGTCAGAGTCCACCTAGAGGTGGTACAATGGGGGAAGGGTTACTAACTGTCCTGTGCAGAGTCCACCTAGAGGTGGTACAATGGGGGAGGGTTACTAGCTGTCCTGTGCAGAGTCCACCTAGAGGTGGTTTCCTTGTCCTAGAATATATGGTCAGTTGTTGAACTAATTGACCGGATAACTCCAATCTACACAAGTGTTTATATAGCACTGTATGCACACATACGTACTTGGAGAGGCATACACCAACATACTGTACACACACACACACATTTGAACACACTTGTGTATTTCAACTCTATAAATGCAAAATGAGCTCAAAGTATAGGAATTATAAATGGATGCGATGCAGTTTTAATATTATATTTGGATAAATGATTCGTGCTTTTTGAAGTCGGTTCAGTTTCAGTTTGATTTTTGGGACAATGAATAACAGTTCCATGATGGTAGTGACTGCCCATTACTGCTTATCTCTTATTAACCATCATTTATTTCACTTTAATAAAATATTACATTTGTTTTATTACACTTTTATTTCATTCCTAGTCATCATCTCTATAGAGCTGCTGCCTATGCGGTCTGACAAAATCACTATTTTGTAGTTCTTTAAATAAGTAAATAAGCCATACTTTTATGACTGCTGAATACCAACTATTGTTCACTTCGATCATGTATTTTCAGGTAGCGAGAGATACCTCACGAAGCAACATTTCCTCTCTACATCCCTCTACATCCCTCACAATCAGGGAGGGTTCTATTAAGCTAACATATTCAATTATTTTAAGATGGTCACACCAGGGATCATTTAGCTATTTGATTTGGAGTTTTAGGACCCCTAAAGGAATCAAAGATAAAAAATGCATTTGATGAAACATTGAATTTGGCATCCGCACTATTAGAACGCATAGAATAACAGATTTATATATGGATAAACAGATAAACTAAAACTATCAACTATCTGAAGTGTCAGTCCTATATCTGAGAGATAGAAGAAAGATCAGGAGACAACAATTTTTTTAAATTTTGAAGTATTAACCCCCTTATTTTAGGCACTAAACTATCTCCATTTATACTTCTATTATACATGTTTTGTATTAACTAGTGACCAGCTACCTTCAGACAGGTTTTGTGAGGCCCGAGGGCGTCCTAGAGCAAAACAAAACATGGATGTGTTCGTGAGAGAATCGCCTTTCCACAGAGGGGTCATATTAGTATGTAGCCCAAACAGTTCAGACAGGAGCTGGCAGATTGGATGTACCGACTTCAGACGAGTCCATTGACGCTTCTGGAGAACACAGGAGTACACGATCGTGTTCGTGAGAGTCTCATCTTTCCATGGAGGGGTCATAATAGTTTGGGGACGCTATAGACGTGTTGGTGAGAAGACGGATTTTCGGGATGTCTCATGGTCTGACAAACACCGCTCTGCTACAGTGCCTTGCGAAAGTATTCGGCCCCCTTGAACTTTGCGACCTTTTGCCACATTTAAGGCTTCAAACATAAAGATATAAAACTGTATTTTTTGTGAAGAATCAACAACAAGTGGGACACAATCATGAAGTGGAACGACATTGATTGGATATTTCAAACTTTTTTAACAAATCAAAAACGGGCGTGCAAAATTATTCAGCCCCTTTACTTTCAGTGCAGCAAACTCTCTACAGAAGTTCAGTGAGGATCTCTGAATGATCCAATGTTGACCTAATTGACTAACAAACCCCAGCTCCTGTGTCCTCCCCCAACAGGACGGGTCTTTGAAACCTTGAATAAGGGTTTCAAATTTGTGGAAATCAGTCTCTAATTGTTTTGATCAGTAACCATGGTCTTGCTCTCTCATAAATGCACATGCACAAACACGGTTAACACTTGCACACTTACTATTCACATGTAAACGCCAATGCTACTACCACCGCTGCTACTCCTATTGCTGCTCCTACTACTCCTATTGCTGCTGGTACTACTACTACTACTGCTACTCCTACAAACTACTACTCCTATTGACACTGCTACAATGCTACTCCTATTGCTTCTGCTACTAATACTACCCATATTGGTACTGCTTCTGTCTACTCCTATTATCACCCCCATTGCTGCTACTACTACCACCCATATTGCTGCTGCTACTACTACTACAATGGGGAAGGGTTACTAGCTGTCCTGTGCAGAGTCCACCTTGCTGGGGGAAGGGTTACTACTGCTACTACTACTACTGGGGGAGGGTACTACTATCACCCCTATTGCTGCTAATACTACTATCACCCCTATTGCTGCTACTGCTACTACTACTACTACTACTATCACCCCTATTGGGGAGTGGGTTGAATAGCTGCTACTACTACTATCACCCCTAGAGTTGCTGCTACTGCTACTACTACTATCACCCCTATTGCTGCTACTACTACTATCACCACCTATTGCTGCTGCTGCTACTACTACTACTGGGGAAGGGTACTACTGTCACCCCTATTGCTGCTACTACAGAGTCCACTAGAGGTGGTACAATGGGGACTACTATCACCCCTATTGCTGCTACTACTACTATCACCCCTATTGCTGCTACTGCTACTACTACTATCACCCTATTGGTACAATGCTACTAGCTACCTAGAGTCACCCCTATTGCTGTCCAAGTACTACTAGAGGTGGTACAATGGGGACTTATCACCCCTATTGGTACAATGCTACTACTGCTACTACTACTACTACTATCACCCCTATTGGTACAATGCTACTACTGTCTATCAGAGTCCACCTAGAGGTTGCTGGTCAGTACTGCTACTACTACACAAGTGTTTATATAGCACTATCACCCTTATTGCTGCTACTACTACTATCACTTTGAACACACTGTGTATTACTACTATAAATGCAAAATGAGCCCATATTGCTGCTACTGCTACTACTACTACTATCACCCCATATTGCTGCTACTACTACTATCACCCATTTATTTCACTATTGCTGCTACTGCTACTACTACTACTACTATCACCCTATTGCTGCTACTACTACTATCACCCCTATTGTTCTGCTACTGCTACTACTACTATCACCCCTATTGCTGCTACTAACTACTATTTTAAGATGGTCAGCACCATTTAGCTATTTGATTTGCTTTTAGGACCCCTAAAGGAATCAAAGATAAAAAATACTACTACCACCCACTTATTAGAACGCTGCTACTACTACTACTACCACTACTACTATCAAGTGTCAGTCCCTATTGCTGAAGCTACTTTAGGCACTAAAATTATCTCCTATTTCTACTATCACCCCTATTGCTGCTACTACTACTGCTACTCCTATATTAGTATACTATCACCCCTATTGCTTTTGCTATTACTGACTACTCCCATTGCTACTCCTATTGACACTGCTAATGCTACTCCTATTGCTACTATCACCCCTATTGCTGCTGCCATTACTACTCCCATTGGAACGACTCCTATTGACACTGGGCGTACTGCCCCTACTTTCCTGTTGCTACTGCTACTACAAACCTTATTGTGTCCTGCTAAACCTTGAATGGGTTTCTAAATCCTATGGTTTTGACTGCCACTTGCCCTATATCTGCACAAACACGGTACACTACACTTACTACTTCCTATTACTACTACCACCCCTATTGCTGCTGCTGCTACTACTACTACTACTACCCTACCCCTATTGCTGCTGCTGCTACTACTACTACTACCACCCCAATTGCTGCTGCTACTACTACTAAATTGCTGCTACTACTATTGTTGCTGTTGCTACTACTACTACTACTACTACTATTGCTGCTGCTACTACTGTTACTACTACTATCAATTGCTGCTGCTACTACTACTAACACCTATTGCTGCTACTACTACTACTACTACTACTATTGCTGCTACTACTACTACTGCTACTACTACTACTACTATTGCCCATTGCTGCTGCTACTACTACTATTGCTGCTGCTGCTACTACTATTACTACTTACTACTACTACTATTGCTGCTATTGCTGCTACTACTATTGCTGCTGCTACTACTACTACTACTACTATTGCTGCTACTACTACTACTATTGCTGCTACTGCTGCTACTACTACTACTATTGCTGCTACTGCTGCTACTACTACTACTACTACTATTGCTTCTGCTGCAACTATTGCTACTAATATTGATGCTGCTGCTACTACTACTATCACTGCCAGCTACTACTACTATCACCCATATACTACTACTACTACTATTGCTGATACTACTCTATTGCTGCTGCTCTCTACTATCACCCCTACTACTACAACTACTACTACTATTGCTGCTGCTGCTACCAACCTCATTGCTACTACTACTACTACTACTACTATTGCTCCTGCTAGCTACTACTACTACTACTACTACTACTACTACTCCCATTGCTACTCCTATTGACACTGATACTACTATTGCTGATACTACTATTGCTGCTGTTACTACTACTACTACTATTACACTGCCTACTCCTATTGCTGCTGCTACTACTATGGCTATCACACCCCTATATCTGCTACTACTACTACCTATTGCAACTGCTGCTGCTGCTGCTACTTCTACTACTCCTATTGCTGCTGCTAACCTATTGCTGTGCTCCTACTCTACTACTATTGCTGCTGCTACTCTACTACTGCTGCCACTAACACTATTGCTGCTGCTACTCCTATTGCTGCTACCACTACCACTACCATTGCCGCGTTACTATTGCTGCTGCCACCATTACCACTACTACTATTGCTGCCACTGCTGCTGCTGCTACTACTACTACTGCTACTACTATTGCTGCTGCTACTACTACTACTACTACTATTGCTGCTGCTACTACTACTACTGCTGCTGCTTACCACTACTACCACTATTGCTGCTGCTAGCTACTATATGCTGCTGCTACTACTACTACTACTATTGCTGCTGCTACTACTACTACTACTACTATTGCTTGCTGCTACTACTGCTGCAACTACTACTATACTACTACGACTGCTAGAACTACTATTGCTACTGATACTACTACTACTATTGCACTACTACTATTGCCGCTGTTGCTACTACTACTACTACTGCTACTAGCTACTACTTACAACCACTACCCTATTACCACGACTGAAACTACTACTACTGCTATTGATGCACTACTACTATTGTTGCTGCTGCTACTACTACTACTACTGCTACTACTACTATGCAACTACTACTACTATTACTGCTGCTACTACTACTATTGCAACTACTACTACTTTGCTGCTGCTACTACTTGCAACTACTACTACTATTGCTGCAACGACTACTACTATTGCTGTTAGCTACTACTACTATTGCTGCAACGACTACTACTATTGCTGTTAGCTACTACTATTGCTGCTGCTACTCTACTACTACTACTACTACTACTACTACTACTACTACTACTACTACTATTGCTGATACTACTATTGTGGATACTGCTTGCTCCTACTACTACTACTACTACTATTATTCCTATTGTTACTCCTACTCCTATTGCTGCTGCTACTACTGCCAATTCCTATTGCTGCTGCTGCCCTACTACTACTCCTATTGCAACTGCTGCTCCTTCTCCATTGTTGCTACTCCTACTACTACTACTGCTATTGCTACTCCTATTGACACTGCTACTACTACTATTGCTGTTTCTACTGCTACTCCTATTGCTTCTGCTACTAATACTACCCATATTGCTGCTACTACTATTCCTGCTGTCTCCTACTACTACTATTACTACTACTGCTGCTGCTACTACTGCTACTACTATTGCTGCTACTACTATTGCTGCTGCTACTACTGCTACTGCTACTACTACTACTGCTACTACTACTACTGCTACTACTACTAATATTGTTGCTGCTGCTAATACTGCTACTACTATTGCTACTACTACTATTGCTACTCCTATTGACACTGCTACTACTACTCCTGTTGCTACTATTACTATTGCTGCTACTATTACTATTGCTGCTGCTACTATTACTATTGCTGCTACTACTATTACTATTGCTGCTGCTACTACTGCTACTGCTACTACTACTAATATTGTTGCTGCTGCTAATACTGCTACTACTATTGCTACTACTACTATTGCTACTCCTATTGAAACTGCTACTACTACTCCTGTTGCTACTATTACTATTGCTGCTACTATTACTATTGCTGCTGCTACTATTACTATTGCTGCTACTACTATTACTATTGATGCTGCTACTACTACTATTGCTGCTACTACTACTACTACTACTATTGCTGCTACTACTACTACTATTGCTGCTACTGCTGCTACTACTACTACTACTACTATTGCTTCTGCTGCAACTACTACTAATATTGATGCTGCTGCTAGCTACTACTAATACTACTACTACTATTGCTGATACTACTATTGCTGCTGCTCCTACTAATACTACTACTACTACAACTACTACTACTATTGCTGCTGCTACTACTACTACTACTACTATTGCTGCTTCTGCTACTACTACTACTACTACTACTATTGCTCCTGCTAGCTACTACTACTACTACTACTACTACTACTACTACTACGACTGATACTACTATTGCTGATACTACTATTGCTGCTGCTCCTACTACTACTACTATTACTCCTACTCCTATTGCTGCTGCTACTACTGCCACCCCTATTGCTGCTGCTGCTCCTACTACTACTCCTATTGCAACTGCTGCTCCTTCTCCTATTGCTGCTGCTACTCCTACTACTCCTATTGCTGCTGCTACTCCTATTGCTGCTGCTCCTACTACTACTACTACTACTATTGCTGCTGCTGCTACTACTACTACTGCTACTACGACTATTGCTGCTGCTGCTACTACTACTACTATTGCTGCTGCTGCTACTACTATTGCTGCTACTATTACTACTACTACTATTGCTGCTGCTACTACTATTGCTGCTGCTACTACTGCTACTACTATTGCTGCTGCTACTACAACTATTGCTGCTGCTACTACTACTACTATTGCTGCTGCTACTACTACTACAACTATTGCTGCTGCTACTACTATTACTATTGCTGCTGCTACTGCTACTATTATTGCTGCTGCTACTACAACTATTGCTGCTGCTACTACTACTACAACTATTGCTGCTGCTACTACTACTACTATTGCTGCTGCTACTACTACTACTATTGCTGCTGCTACTACTACTATTGCTGCTGCTACTACTACTACTACTATTGCTGCTGCTACTACTACTACTACTACTATTGCTTCTGCTACTACTACTGCTGCAACTACTACTACTTTTGCTGCTGCTGCTAGCTACTACTACTGCTACTACTACTATTGTTGCTGCTGCTACTACTACTACTACTATTGCTCCTGCTAGCTACTACTACTACAACGACTACTACGACTGCTACAACTACTACTACTATTGATGCACTACTACTATTGCCGCTGCTGCTACTACTACTACTACTGCTACTGCTACTACTACTATTACTCCCGCAACTACTACTACTATTACTGCTGCTACTAGTAATATTGCAACTACTACTACTATTGCTGCTGCTACTACTACTATTGCAACTACTACTACTACTACTATTGCTGCAACGACTACTATTATTGCTGCTTCTGCTACTACTATTGCTGCAACTACTACTACTATTGCTGTTAGCTACTACTAGCTACTACTATTTGCTACTCCTATTGACACTGCTACTACTACTCCTGTTGCTTCTATTATTATTGCTGCTACTATTACTATTGCTGCTGCTACTATTACTATTGCTGCTACTACTATTACTATTGCTGCTGCTACTATTACTATTGCTGCTACTACTATTACTATTGCTGCTGCTACTATTACTATTGCTGTTGCTACTACTACTATTGCTGCTGCTATACTACTACTACTATTGCTGCTGCTACTACTACTACTATTGCTTCTGCTACTACTACAACTACTACTACTTTTGATGCTGCTGCTAGCTACTACTACTGCTACTACTACTATTGTTGCTGCTGCTACTACTACTACTACTATTGCTCCTGCTAGCTACTACTACTATTACAACGACTACTACGACTGCTACAACTACTACTACTATTGATGCTGTTGCTATACTACTACTATTGCCGCTGCTGCTACTACTACTATTACTCCCGCAACTACTACTACTATTACTCCCGCAACTACTACTACTATTACTCCCGCAACTACTACTACTATTACTGCTGCTACTACTACTATTGCAACTACTACTACTATTGCTGCTGCTACTACTACTATTGCAACTACTACTACTATTGCTGCAACGACTACTATTATTGCTGCTTCTGCTACTACTATTGCTGCAACTACTACTACTATTGCTGTTAGCTACTACTACTATTGCTGCTACTACTACTACTATTGCTGCTACTACTATTGCTGCTGCTCTACTACTACTACTATTATTCCTATTGCTACTCCTACTCCTATTGCTGCTGCTACTATACTGCCACCCCTATTGCTGCTGCTCCTACTACTACTCCTATTGCAACTGCTGCTCCTTCTCCTATTGCTGCTGCTACTCCTACTACTACTACTGCTATTGCTACTCCTATTGACACTGCTACTACTAATCCTGTTGCTACTATTACTATTGCTGCTACTATTACTATTGCTGCTGCTACTATTACTATTGCTGCTGCTACTATTACTATTGCTGCTACTACTATTACTATTGCTGCTACTACTATTACTATTGCTGCTACTACTATTACTATTGCTGCTGCTACTACTACTATTGCTGCTACTACTACTACTACTACTATTGCTGCTGCTACTACTGCTACTACTATTGCTGCTGCTACTACTGCTACTACTATTGCTGCTGCTGCTACTACTATTGCTACTACTACTATTGCTACTCCTATTGACACTGCTACTACTACTCTGTTGCTACTATTACTATTGCTGCTACTATTACTATTGCTGCTACTACTATTACTATTGCTGCTATTACTATTACTATTGCTGCTGCTACTATTACTACTACTACTATTGCTGCTGCTGCTACTACTACTACTACTACTACTATGCTCCTGCTAGCTACTACTACTACTACTACTACTACTACTACTACTGCGACTGATACTACTATTGCTGATACTACTATTGCTGCTGCTCCTACTACTACTACTATTACTCCTACTCCTATTGCTGCTGCTACTACTACCCCTATTGCTGCTGCTGCTCCTACTACTACTCCTATTGCAACTGCTGCTCCTTCTCCTATTGCTGCTGCTACTCCTACTACCCTATTGCTGCTGCTACTCCTATTGCTGCTGCTCCTACTACTACTACTACTATTGCTGCTGCTGCTACTACTACTACTGCTACTACTTGCTGCTGCTGCTACTACTACTACTATTGCTGCTGCTGCTACTACTATTGCTGCTACTATTACTACTACTACTATTGCTGCTGCTGCTATTGTGCCTACTACTGCTACTACTATTGCTGCTGCTACTACAACTATTGCTGCTGCTACTACTACTACTATTGCTGCTGCACTACTACTGCAACTATTGCTGCTGCTACTACTATTACTATTGCTGCTGCTACTTACTATTGCTGCTGCTACTACTACTGGTGCCAACTATTGCTGCTGCTACTACTACTACAACTATTGCTGCTGCTATGCTACTACTACTATTGCTGCTGCTACTGCTACTACTACTATTGCTGCTGCTGCTATTACTGTTGCTGCTGCTACTACTATTGCTACTACTATTGCTGCTGGTATTACTGCTACTACCACTTCTACCATTGCTGCTGCTACTACACTGCTGCAACTACTACTACTTGCCGTCTTGCTGCTGGGGCTACTACTGCTACTACTACTATTGTTGCTGCTGCTTACTACTACTACTACTATTGCTCCTGCTAGCTACTACGACTACAACGACTACTACGACTGCTGCAACTACTACTACTATTGATGCACTACTACTATTGCCGCTGCTGCTACTACTACTACTACTGCTACTGCTACTACTACTATTACTCCTGCTGCTACTACTACTATTACTGCTGCTACTAGTAATATTGCACCTACTACTACTATTGCTGCTGCTACTACTACTATTGCAACTACTACTACTACTACTATTGCTGCAACTGGTACTGTATTATTGCTGCTTCTGCTACTACTATTGCTGCAACTACTACTACTATTGCTGTTAGCTACTACTAGCTACTACTACTATTGCTACTCCTATTGACACCTGTTACTACTACTTCTGTTGCTACTATTACTATTGCTGCTACTATTACTATTGCTGCTGCTACTATTACTATTGCTGCTACTACTATTACTATTGCTGCTGCTACTATTACTATTGCTGCTACTACTATTACTATTGCTGCTGCTACTATTACTATTGCTGTTGCTACTACTACTATTGCTGCTGCTACTACTACTACTACTATTGCTGCTGCTACTACTACTACTATTGCTTCTGCTACTACTACAACTACTACTACTTTTGATGCTGCTGCTAGCTACTACTACTGCTACTACTACTATTGTTGCTGCTGCTACTACTACTACTACTATTGCTCCTGCTAGCTACTACTACTATTACAACGACTACTACGACTGCTACAACTACTACTACTATTGATGCTGTTATACTACTACTATTGCCGCTGCTGCTACTACTACTATTACTCCCGCAACTACTACTACTATTACTCCCGCAACTACTACTACTATTACTTCCGCAACTACTACTACTATTACTGCTGCTACTACTACTATTGCAACTACTACTACTATTGCTGCTGCTACTACTACTATTGCAACTACTACTACTACTATTGCTGCAACGACTCACTTATTATTGCTGCTTCTGCTACTACTATTGCTGCAACTACTACTACTATTGCTGTTAGCTACTACTACTATTGCTGCTACTACTACTACTATTGCTGCTACTACTATTGCTGCTGCTCCTACTACTACTACTATTATTCCTATTGCTACTCCTACTCCTATTGCTGCTGCTACTACTGCCACCCCTATTGTTGCTGCTCCTACTACTACTCCTATTGCAACTGCTGCTCCTTCTCCTATTGTTGCTGCCACTCTCTACTACTACTACTGCTATTGCTACTCCTATTGACACTGCTACTACTATCCTGTTGCTACTATTACTATTGCTGCTACTATTACTATTGCTGCTGCTACTATTACTATTGCTGCTGCTAATATTACTATTGCTGCTACTAATTACTATTGCTGCTACTACTTTACTATTGCTGCTACTACTATTACTATTGCTGCTGCTACTACTACTATTGCTGCTACTACTACTACTACTACTATTGCTGCTGCTACTACTGCTACTACTCATTGCTGCTGCTACTACTGCTACTACTATTGCTGCTGCTGCTACTACTATTGCTAGCTTACTACTATTGCTACTCCTATTGACACTGCTACTACTACTCTGTTGCTACCATTACTATTGCTGCCACCATTACCATTGCTGCCACTACTATTACTATTGCTGCCATTACTATTACTACTTGCTGCTACCCATTGACACTGCTACTACTATCATTACTATTGCTGCTACTACTATTACTATTGCTGTCACTACTATTACTATTGCTGCTATTACCATTACCATTGCTGCTGCCACTATTACTATTGCTGCTACTACTATTACTATTGCTGCTGCTACTATTACTATTGCTGCTACTACTATTACCATTGCTGCTGCTACTATTACTATTGCTGCTGCTAATATTACTATTGCTGCTACTACTACCATTGCTACTGCCCTGCCACACGCTTGCTGCTGGTATTACTACTACTACTATTACCATTGCTGCTGCTACCATTACTATTGCTGCTACTACTACCATTGCTACTGCTGCTGCTACTACGATTGCTGCTGCCACTACTGCTACTACTATTGCTGCTGCTGACTTCATCAGTTACCATTCTGCTGCTGCTACCACTTCATTGCTACTACTACCATTGCTACACCCATTGACACTGCTGCATTACTACTACTATTGCTGCTACTACTACTACTATTGCTGCTGCTAATATTACTATTGCTGCTGCTACTACCACTATTGCTGCTGCTCCTGCTACTACTACTATTGCTGCTGCTCCTGCTGCTATTATTACTATTGCTGCTACTACTACTACTATTGCTGATTCTAATATTACTATTGCTGCTGCTAATATTACTATTGCTGCTGCTACTACTACTATTGCTGCTGCTCCTGCTACTACTACTATTGCTGCTGCTCCTGCTACTACTACTATTGCTGCTGCTAATATTACTATTGCTGCTACTACTACTATTGCTACTGCTACTACGATTGCTGCTGGTATTACTACTACTACTACTATTACTATTGCTGCTGCTACTATTACTATTGCTGCTACTACTACTATTGCTACTGCTCCTGCTACTACTACTATTACTGCTGCTCCTGCTACTACTACTATTGCTGCTACTCCTGCTACTACTACTATTGCTGCTGCTAATATTACTATTGCTGCTACTACTACTCATTGCTGCTGCCTCCGCTTACCACGATTGCTGCTGGTGTTACTATTGCTGCTGCTACTATTACTATTGCCGCTACTACTACTCATTGCCACTGCTGCTGCTACTATGATTGCTGCTGGTATTACCACTAATACCATTGCTGCTGCTGTTACTACTACTATTGCTGCTACCACGATTGCTGCTGCTACTACCATCAGCTGCTGCTGCTACTAATGATTGCTGCTCCTGCTGCTACTACTACTATTACTATTGCTGCTGCTACGACTACGATTGCTGCTGCTACTACTACTATTACTATTGCTGCTGCTGCTACTATTACTTTATTGCTGCTGCTACCATTACTATTACTATTGCTGCTGCTGCTACTATTACTATTGCTGCTGCCTTGCTGCTACTACTATCATTACTATTGCTACCACTACTACTACTACTGCTATTACTGCTATCCCTATTGCTACCGCCATTACAACTGTCATAAACTACTTCTATTGCTACTGCTATTGCTACTCCTGTTGCTACTTCTACTCCTATTGCTACTGCAACTACTCCTATTGCTACTGCTGCTATTACTACTCCTATCGCTGCTGCTGCTCCCCCTTTCAATGTTGCTGCTCCTACTTTCGCTGCTGCTGATCCTCCTATCTCTGCTGCTGCTACTGCTCCTCCTATCTCTGCTGCTGCTACTGCTCCTGTCGCTGTTGCTGCTCCTATCGCGGCTGCTGCTCCTATCGCGGCTGCTGCTCCTATCGCGGCTGCTGCTCCTACTCATCCTACCGCTGCTGCTCCTGTTACTCATATCGCTGCTGCTACTACTCCTATCGCTGCTGCTGCTGCTACTCCTCCTATTGCTACTGCTACTACTCTGACTCTTACTCCTACTATTGCTATTACACCTACTACTCCTATTGCTACAACTCCTATTGCTACTACTCCCATTGCTACTACTACTCATATTGCTGCTGCTGCTCCTATTAATACTGCTACTGCTATTGCTGCTACTACTACTGCTGCTGCTACTACTACTCCTATTGCTGCTGCTGTTCCTATTGATACTGCTACTGCTATTGCTGCTACTACTACTGCTGCTGCTACTACTTGTCCCATTGCTGCTGCTGCTCCTATTGATACTGCTACTGCTATTGCTGCTAATACTGCTGCTGCTGCTGCTACTACTACATCCTATTGCTGCTGCTGCTACTACTACTGCTACTGCTACTGCTACCTATCGTACCCCTATTGCTTTTGCTACTTACTACTACTCCCATTGCTACTGCTATTGACACTGATAATGCTACTCCTATTGCTACTATCATACCTATTGCTGCTGCCATTACTACTACTCCCATTGCTACTCCTATTGACACTGCTACTGCTACTCCTGTTGCTACTGCTACTACCCTTATTGCTGCTACTACTGCTACTCCTATTGCTACTGCTGCTCCTATATTGCTACTACTGCTACTCCTATTGCCGCTACTGCTATTGCTGCTACTACTACCGCCGCTGCCGCTACTACTCCTATTGCTGCTGCTGATCCTATTGATACTGCCACTGCTATTGCTGCTACTACTACTGCTGCCGCTACTACTACTACCTCCCATTGCTGCTGCTGCTCCCATTGATACTGCTACTGCTATTGCTGCTACTAATAAGCTGCCGCTGCTGTCACTAGTAATCTCTATTGCTGATGCCGTTCATTAATACTGCTACTGCTATTGCTGCTACCACTGCTGCTGCTGCTACTACTGTACCTATTGCTGCTGCTGCTACTATTACTACTACTACTATTGCATGCTACTGCTACTACTATTGCTGCTGCTACTACTACTACCACTACTATTGCTGCTACTACTACTACTATTGCTGCTACTGCTGCTACTACTACTACTACTACTATTGTTTCGCTTCTGCTGCAACTACTACTAATATCGATGCTGCTGCTAGCTACTACTAATACTGCTACTACTACTATTGCTGCTGCTACTACTACTACTCACTACTATTGTTGCTGCTGCTGCTACTACTACTCACCACTATTGCTCTGCTAGCTACTACTACTACAACTACTACTACCACTACTACAACTACTACTACTATTGCTGATACTCACTATTGCGTGGAGTAGTACTAATACTACTACTACTACAACTACTACTACTATTGCTGCTGCTACTACTACTACTACTACTATTGCTCTTGCTAGCTACTACTACTCACTACTACTACTACCACTACTACTACTACTACGCACTCGATACTACTATTGCTGATACTACTATTGTTGCTGTTCTACTACTACTACTATTACTCCTAATTCTATTGCTGCTGCTACTACTGCCACCTCCTATTGCTGCTGCTGCTCCTACTACTACTCCTATTGTAACTGCTGCTCCTTCTCCTATTGTTGCT
>NW_025749464.1:0-24668 GCF_021184085.1 Oncorhynchus gorbuscha | reverse complement strand
GTTAGAACTCAGGTTGTAGAGTTCAGTTGGAGAATATCATGTCTGTGTGTTAGAAACTCAGGTTGTAGAGTTCAGATGGAGAATATCATGTTCGTGTGTTAGAACTCAGGTTGTAGAGTTCAGATGGAGAATATCATGTCTGTGTGTTAGAACTCAGGTTGTAGAGTTCAGATGGAGAATATCATGTCTGTGTGTTAGAACTCAGGTTGTAGAGTTCAGATGGAGAATATCATGTCTGGGTGTGTTAGAAACTCAGGCTGTAGAGTTCAGATGGAGAATATCATGTCTGTGTGTTAGAACTCAGGTTGTAGAGTTCAGATGGAGAATATCATGTCTGTGTGTTAGAACTCAGGTTGTAGAGTTCAGATGGAGAATATCATGTCTGTGTGTTAGAACTCGTGGTCAGAGTTCAGATGGAGAATATCATGCTCCGTGTGTTAGAACTCAGGTTGTAGAGTTCAGATGGAGAATATCATGTCTGTGTGTTAGAACTCAGGTTGTAGAGTTCAGTTGGAGAATATCATGTCTGTGTGTTAGAACTCAGGTTGTAGAGTTCAGATGGAGAATATCATGTCTGTGTGTTAGAACTCAGGTTGTAGAGTTCAGATGGAGAATATCATGTCTGTGTGTTAGAACTCAGGTTGTAGAGTTCAGATGGAGAATATCAGGTCTTTGCTGTTTAATTCTCACACAGACATCTTCAGTAAACGGAGAATATTTTGCAGCTGTGTTAATTAAACAGAAACAGACCCGAGTCATGACTTTGATATTATACAGAAAAATAAACACAGTACTACTAAATAAACACAGTATTAATAATATCAGGTATTAATAAATAAACACAGTATTAATAAATAAACACAGACATCTGTCATGTAAACGCAGTATTAATAAATAAACAGCTGGGTTAATAAAATAGAAACAGACCCGAAATAAGACACAGTATTATATAAAAATAAACACATACTACTTCAAATAAACACAGTGGACATTAATAAATAAACACAGTATTAATAAATAAACACAGCATTAATAAATAAACACAGCACACCAAACAAACACAGCATTAATAAATAAACACAGTATTAATAAATAAACACAGTACTAAATAAACACAGTATTACAAAATAAACACAGTATTAATAAATAAACACAGTACTACTAAATAAACACAGTATTAATAAATAAACACAGTATTAATAAATAAACACAGTACTACTAAATAAACACAGTATTAATAAATAAACACAGCATTAATAAATAAACACAGTATTAATAAATAAACATTAACTAAATAAACACAGTACTACTATAAACACAGTAATTACTAAACAAACACAGCATTAATAAATAAACACAGTATTAATAAATAAAACATACAGTATTAATAAATAAAACACAGTACTACTAAATAAACACAGTACTACTAAGCCAAGGAGTGTTTTGATAAATAAACACAGTATTACTAAATAGGGGAGTGTTTTGATAAATAAACGCAGTACACCTAAACCAGGAGTGTTTTGCTAAATAAACGCACAAATAAACACAGTACTACTAAGCCAGGGAGTGTTTTGCTAAATAAACACAGTACTACTAAGCCAGGAGTGTTTTGTAAATAAACGCAGTACTACTAAGCCAGGGAGTGTTTTGCTAAATAAACGCAGTACTACTAAGCCAGGAGTGTTTTGCTAAATAAACGCAGTAATACTTGCCAGGAGTGTTTTGCTAAAATAAACACAGTACTACTAAGCCAGGGAGTGTTTTGATAAATAAACGCAGTACTACTAAGCCAGGGAGTGTTTTGCTAAATAAACTAAATAAACACAGTACTACTAAGCCAGGGAGTGTTTTGCTAAATAAACGCAGTAATACTAAGCCAGGAGTGTTTTGCTAAATAAACACAGTACTAGTACTACTAAGCCAGGGAGTGTTTTGATAAATAAACACAGTACTACTAAGCCAGGAGTGTTTTGATAAATAAACGCAGTACTACTAAGCCAGGGAGTGTTTTGCCAAATAAATGCAGTACTACTAAATAAACACAGTACTACTAAGCCAGGGAGTGTTTTGCTAAATAAACACAGTACTACTAAGCCAGGGGAGTGTTTTGCTAAATAAACACAGTACTACTAAATAAACACAGTACTACTAAGCCAGGAGTAAAATAAACACAGTACTACTAAGCCAGGGAGTGTTTTGCTAAATAAACACAGTACTACTAAGCCAGGGAGTGTTTTTGCAAATAAACACAGTACTACTAAGCCAGGAGTGTGACACCATAAACCACCTTTGTCTAGACCCGGATGGTACCAGGCAGTGTTACTACACCATAAACCACCTGTTGTCGTGAGACCCGGGATGGTACCAGGCAGAGAGTGTTACTTGACACCATAAACCACTTGTTGTCGTGAGAGCCCGGAGGTACCAGGCAGAGAGTGACACCATAAACCACCTGTTGTCGTGGAGACCCGGATGGTACCAGGCAGAGTGTTACTCTGACACCATAAACCTGTTGTCGTGACCCGGGATGGTACCAGGCAGAGAGTGTTACTCTGACACCATAAACCACCTGTTGTCGTGAGACCCGGGATGGTACCAGGCAGAGAGTGTTACTCTGACACCATAAACCACCTGTTGTCGTGGAGACCCGGGATGGTACCAGGCAGAGAGTGTTACTCTGACACCATAAACCACCTGTTGTCGTGGAGACCCGGGATGGTACCAGGCAGAGTGTTACTCTGACACCCTAAACTACCTGTTGTCGTGGAGACCCGGGATGGTACCAGGCAGAGTGTTACTCTGACACCCTAAACCACCTGTTGTCGTGGAGACCCGGGATGGTACCAGGAAGAGAGTGTTACTCTGACACCATAAACCACCTGTTGTCATGTTTTTAAGGTATAGGAACTACACACTTAGTTTCCCATGTTGTTGTATGGAGAAGCAGCCAGGATAAAGGTCCTGTATGTAATACTGGGGGGGTGATCATGTGACGATCGGCCCCTTTGCTTGTGTGGACATGTAAATGTCTAACCATTATCAAAATGACAAATGGATAAAGGAGGTTTGTAAGGAAGGCAGGCAGGCAGGCAGGGGGTTAACGAATAGCTCCCAGTCCCTGGAGCTGAATAGATGTCATGTGACACATGGAGAGTTAATGTGAGCACTCCTCACCCCCCGCAGGGTGGAGACAGAGACCCCTCCCTGAGGAGAATATGCCGGCTGTGTCAAGCAGCTGCTGCCATTACTGATACACTATTCTTTATGGGGGAGTGGAGGAAACGCCCACATACAGAACAATCTGGAAGACACACGTTTCATAGTTTACCCACAAGTCTCTCTGTTATCTACAAGTCTCTCTGTTATCTACAAGTCTCTCTGTTACCTACACATCTCTTTGTTACCCACAAGTCTCTCTGTTATCTACAAGTCTCTCTGTTACCTACACATCTCTCTGTTACCCACACGTCTCTCTGTTACCCACAAGGCTCTCTGTTACCCACAAGTCTCTCTGTTACCCACAAGTTTCCTTGTTACCCACAAGTCTCTCTGTTACCCACAAGTCGCTCTGTTACCTACAAGTCTCTCTGTTACCCACAAGTCTCTCTGTTACCCACAAGTCGCTCTGTTACCTACAAGTCTCTCTCTGTGTTGTGTGACTGTCAGTGTCAAAAGAAGAAGGGAGGGAGGAGGAGGGAGAAGAGAGGTGTAGGGAGGGACGAGGGAGAAGAGAGATAGAGGGAGGAGGAGGGAGAAGAGAGGGAGGGAGGAGGAGGGAGAAGAGAGGTGTAGGAGGACGAGGGAGAAGAGAGATAGAGGAGGAGGGAGAAGAGAGGAGGGAGGAGGAGGAGAAGAGAGGTGTAGGGAGGAGGAGGGAGAAGAGAGATAGAGGGGAGGGAGGGAGAAGAGAGATAGAGGGAGGAGGAGGAGAAGAGAGGTGTAGGGAGGGAGGAGGGAGAAGAGAGGTGTAGGGAGGAGGGAGGGAGAAGAGAGGTGTAGGGAGGGAGGAGGGAGAAGAGAGATAGAGGGAGGAGGAGGGAGAAGAGAGGGAGGGAGGAGGAGGGAGAAGCGAGGTGTAGGGAGGGAGGAGGAGGGAGAAGAGAGGTGTAGGGAGGAGGTGAGGGAGAAGAGGGAGGGAGGAGGAGGGAGAAGAGGTGTAGGGAGGGGAGAAGAGAGGTGTAGGGAGGGAGGAGGGAGAAGAGAGATAGAGGGAGGAGGAGGGAGAAGAGAGGAGGGAGGGAGGAGAAGAGAGGAGGGGAGGGAGGAGGGAGAAGAGAGATAGAGGGAGGAGGAGGGAGAAGAGAGGAGGAGAGGGGAGGGAGAAGAGAGGTGTAGGGAGGGAGGGAGAAGAGAGATAGAGGGAGGAGGGAGAAGAGAGGGTGGAGGGGAGAGAAGAGAGGTGTAGGGAGGGAGGAGGGAGAAGAGAGATAGAGGGAGGAGGGAGGGAGAAGAGAGATAGAGGGAGGAAGAGAGGTAGGGAGGAGAGGGAGAAGAGAGGTGTAGGGAGGAGGGAGGAGAAGAGAGGTGTAGGGAGGGAGGAGGAGAAGAGAGATAGAGGAGAGGAGAGAGGGGAGGAGGAGGAGGAGAAGAGAGGTGTAGGGAGGAGGAGGGAGAAAGAGAGATAGAGGGAGGAGGGGAGAAGAGGAGGGAGGAGGAGGAGAAGATAGGGAGGAGGAGGGAGAAGAGAGATAGGGAGGAGGGGAGGAGAAGAGGGAGGAGGAGGAGGGAGAAGGGGTGTAGGGAGGGAGGAGGAGGGAGAAGAGAGGTGTAGGGAGGGAAGAGGAGAAGAGAGGGAGGGAGGAGGAGGAGAAGAGAGAGGGAGGGAAAGAGAGGTGTAGGGAGGAGGGAAAGAGAGATAGAGGGAGGAGGAGGAAGAAGAGAGGAGGAGGAGGAGGGAGAAGAGAGGTGTAGGGAGGGAGGAGGGAGAAGAGAGATAGAGGGAGGAGGAGGGAGAAGAGAGGGAGGAGGAGGAGGGAGAAGAGAGGTGTAGGGAGGAGGAGGGAGAAGAGAGATAGAGGGAGGAGGAGGGAGAAGAGAGGGAGGGAGTAGGAGGGAGAAGAGAGATGAAGGGAGGAGGAGGGAGAAGAGAGGGAGGGAGAAGAGAGGAAGGAGGAGGAGGGAGAAGAGAGATGAAGAGGGAGAAAGAATCTTCAAATGGCAGTAGTTGTCTACATGATAATGAGAGGTCAACTTATAGATTGTCTAGGGAGGAAGGCCAAAGCACTGCGTTCCCAGGGTGCGGATTCTCCAGGCTGGGAAGGTGTTATTGAGATGCCTGCAGAGAATGCAAAGAGAACAGTCAGAGAGACACACCCACACAGCCTGGGACAGGACAGCTGATTGGCTGGGGAGGGGAAAACAAAGGGTGGGGAGGGAGACTGGGGGAGAGGGTGAGGGGGTGAGGAGGAGGGAGGGTGAGGAGGGAGTGGGGGTGAGGAGGAGGAGAATGGGGGGAATCTGCACCTGTCTCCTGTCCTCCTGGAGGGAGGATTACATACAAATTAGTGTCACTCTACAGGGCTTGCAAACGGTTTGCAGGGAGAAGAGCAGTGTGGAGGGATGTTTGACGCAGAATAACAGAGCTGTAGGGAGGGTTAGGACGAGAAGAGGAGAACAAGGGAACTGGAGGCCGACTCAGAAGAGGGAGAACAACGTTAAACTGAAGGTTGACTAGAGATGAAGGGAGGAGGAGGAGAACAACGTTAAAACTGAAGGCTGACTAGAGAGGAGAACAACGCTAAACTGAAGGGAGGAGAGAGGAGAGACAACGCAAACTGAAGGCTGAAGGAGAGAGGAGAACAACGTTAAACTGAAGGCTGACTCTTCAAATGGAGAACAACGTCTAAACTGATAATGAGAGGTCAACTTACAGAGTCTCCAGGCTGGGAGGCCGTCAAAGCACTGCGTTCCCAGGTGACTCTATTGTTATTGAGATGCCTGCAGAGGAATGAGAACAACGTTAAACTGAACAGCCCGGGACAGACAGCTGATTGGCTGGGAGGAGGGAAACAAAGGGAGTGGGGTTGGAGACTGGGGAGAGGGTGAGGGAGGGGTGAGGAGGAGGGCGAGGGTGAGGAGGAGAGGGTGGGGGTGAAGGAGGAAGAATGGGGAATCTGCACCTTGTCTCCTTGTTCCTCCCAAGGTGAACATACGTTAGTGTCACTGAAGGCTGAAACTAGATTAGACAGAGGTTTGAACAATGTTTGCTACGCAGAATAACAGAGCTGTTAAATGGTATATGACTAGAGAGGAGGAGAACAACGTTAAACTGAAGGCTGACTAGAGACTAGAGAGAACAACGTTAAACTGAAGGCTGACTGACTGACTAGAGAGGAGGAGAACAACGTTAAACTGAAGGCTGACTAGAGAGGAGAACAACGTTAAACTGAAGAGGAGGAGGAGAACAACGTTAAACTGAAGGCTGACTAGAGAGGAGAACAACGTTAAACTGAAGGCTGACTAGAGAGGAGGAGAACAACGTTAAACTGAAGGCTGACTAGACTGACTAGAGAGGAGGTGAACAACGTTAAACTGAAGGCTGACTAGACTGACTAGAGAGGAGGAGAAACAACGCTAAACTGAAGGCTGACTAGACTGACTAGAGAGGAGGAGAACAACGTTAAACTGAAGGCTGACTAGACTGACTAGAGAGGAGAACAACGTTAAACTGAAGGCTGACTAGACTGACTAGAGAGGAGAACAACGTTAAACTGAAGGCTGACTAGACTGACTAGAGAGGAGGAGAACAACGTTAAACTGAAGGCTGACTAGACTGACTAGAGAGAGGAGAACAACATTAAACTGAAGGCTGACTAGACTGACTAGAGAGGAGAGAACAACGTTAAACTGAAGGCTGACTAGACTGACTAGAGAGGAGGAGAACAACGTTAAACTGAAGGCTGACTAGAGGAGGAGAACAACGTTAAACTGAAGGCTGACTAGAGAGGAGGAGAACAACGTTAAACTGAAGGCTGACTAGACTGACTAGAGAGGAGGAGAACAACGTTAAACTGAAGGCTGACTAGACTGACTAGAGAGGAGGAGAAACAACGTTAAACTGAAGGCTGACTAGACTGACTAGAGAGGAGGAGAACAACGTTAAACTGAAGGCTGACTAGACTGACTAGAGAGGAGGAGAACAACGTTAAACTGAAGGCTGACTAGACTGACTAGAGAGGAGGAGAACAACGTTAAAACTGAAGGCTGACTAGACTGACTAGAGAGGAGAACAACGTTAAACTGAAGGCTGACTAGACTGACTAGAGAGGAGAACAACGTTAAACTGAAGGCTGACTAGACTGACTAGAGAGGAGAACAACGTTAAACTGAAGGCTGACTAGACTGACTAGAGAGGAGGAAACAACGTTAAACTGAAGGCTGACTAGACTGACTAGAGAGGAGGAGAACAACGTTAAACTGAAGGCTGACTAGACTGACTAGAGAGGAGAACAACGTTAAACTGAAGGCTGACTAGACTGACTAGAGAGGAGAACAACGTTAAACTGAAGGCTGACTAGACTGACTAGAGAGAAGGAGAACAACGTTAAACTGAAGGCTGACTAGACTGACTAGAGAGGAGGAGAACAACGCAAACTGAAACTGAAGCTGACTAGAGAGGAGGAGAACAACGTTAAACTGAAGGCTGACTAGACTGACTAGAGAGAGGAGAACAACGTTAAACTGAAGGCTGACTAGACTGACTAGAGAGGTGAACAACGTTAAACTGAAGGCTGACTAGACTGACTAGAGAGGAGAACAACGTTAAACTGAAGGCTGACTAGACTGACTAGAGAGGAGGAGAACAACGTTAAACTGAAGGCTGACTAGACTGACTAGAGAGGAGAACAACGTTAAACTGAAGGCTGACTAGACTGACTAGAGAGGAGAACAACGTTAAACTGAAGGCTGACTAGACTGACTAGAGAGGAGAACAACGTTAAACTGAAGGCTGACTAGAGAGGAGGAGAACAACGTTAAACTGAAGGCTGACTAGACTGACTAGAGAGGAGAACAACGTTAAACTGAAGGCTGACTAGACTGACTAGAGAGGAGAACAACGTTAAACTGAAGGCTGACTAGACTGACTAGAGAGGAGGAGAACAACGTTAAACTGAAGGCTGACTAGACTGACTAGAGAGGAGAACAACGTTAAACTGAAGGCTGACTAGAGAGAGAGGAGGTGAACAACGTTAAAACTGAAGGCTGACTAGACTGACTAGAGAGGAGGAGAACAACGTTAAACTGAAGGCTGACTAGACTGACTAGAGAGGAGGAGAACAACGTTAAACTGAAGGCTGACTAGACTGACTAGAGAGGAGGAGAACAACGTTAAACTGAAGGCTGACTAGACTGAGAGGAGGAGAACAATGTTAAACTGAAGGCTGACTAGACTGACTAGAGAGGAGGAGAACAACGTTAAACTGAAGGCTGACTAGACTGACTAGAGAGGAGGAGAACAACGTTAAACTGAAGGCTGACTAGACTGACTAGAGAGGAGGAGAACAACGTTAAACTGAAGGCTGACTAGAGAGAGAGGAGAACAACGTTAAACTGAAGACTGACTAGAGAGGAGGAGAACAACGCAAACTGAAGGCTGACTAGACTGAAGGCTGACTAGAGAGGTGAACAACGTTAAACTGAAGGCTGACTAGACTGAGAGAGGAGAACAACGTTAAACTGAAGGCTGACTAGACTGACTAGAGAGGAGGAGAACAACGTTAAACTGAAGGCCGACTAGACTGACTAGAGAGGAGAACAACAACGTTAAACTGAAGGCTGACTAGACTGACTAGAGAGGAGAACAACGTTAAACTGAAGGCTGACTAGACTGACTAGAGAGGTGAACAACGTTAAACTGAAGGGACTGACTAGAGAGGAGGAGAACAACGTTAAACTGAAGGCTGACAAGAAACTGACTAGAGAGGAGGAGAACAACGTTAAACTGAAGGCTGACTAGACTGACTAGAGAGGAGAGAACAACGTTAAACTGAAGGCTGACTAGACTGACTAGAGAGGAGGTGAACAACGTTAAACTGAAGGCTGACTAGACTGACTAGAGAGGAGAACAACGTTAAACTGAAGGCTGACTAGACTGACTAGAGAGGAGGGGAACAACGTTAAACTGAAGGCTGACTAGACTGACTAGAGAGGAGGAGAACAACGTTAAACTGAAGGCTGACTAGAGAGGAGGAGAACAACGTTAAACTGAAGGCTGACTAGACTGACTAGAGAGGGAGAAACAACGTTAAACTGAAGGCTGACTAGACTGACTAGGCTGAGGAGAACAACGTAAACTGAAGGCTGACTAGACTGACTAGAGAGGAGAACAACGTTAAACTGAAGGCTGACTAGACTGACTAGAGAGGAGAGAACAACGTTAAACTGAAGGCTGACTAGACTGACTAGAGAGGAGAGAACAACGTTAAACTGAAGGCTGACTGACTGACTAGAGAGGAGGAGAACAACGTTAAACTGAAGGCTGACTAGACTGACTAGAGAGAGGAGAACAACGTTAAACTGAAGGCTGACTAGAGAGGAGGAGAACAACGTTAAACTGAAGGCTGACTAGACTGACTAGAGAGGAGAACAACGTTAAACTGAAGGCTGACTAGACTGACTAGAGAGGAGGAGAACAACGTTAAACTGAAGGCTGACTAGACTGACTAGAGAGGAGGTGAACAACGTTAAACTGAAGGCTGACTAGACTGACTAGAGAGGAGGAGAACAACGTTAAACTGAAGGCTGACTAGACTGACTAGAGAGGAGGAGAACAACGTTAAAAACTGAAGAGCTGACTAGACTGACTAGAGAGGAGAGAACAACGTTAAACTGAAGGCTGACTAGACTGACTAGAGAGGAGAAACAACGTTAAACTGAAGGCTGACTAGAGAGGAGGAGAACAACGTTAAACTGAAGGCTGACTAGACTGACTAGAGAGGAGGAGAACAACGTTAAACTGAAGGCTGACTAGACTGACTAGAGAGAGGAGAACAACGTTAAACTGAAGGCTGACTAGAGAGGAGGAGGAGAACAACGTTAAACTGAAGGCTGACTAGACTGACTAGAGAGGAGGAGAACAACGTTAAACTGAAGGCTGACTAGACTGACTAGAGAGGAGAACAACGTTAAACTGAAGGCTGACTAGACTGAGGAGGAGAACAACGTTAAACTGAAGGCTGACTAGACTGACTAGAGGAGGAGAACAACGTTAAACTGAAGGCTGACTAGACTGACTAGAGAGGAGGAGAACAACGTTAAACTGAAGGCTGACTAGACTGACTAGAGAGGAGGAGAACAACGTTAAACTGAAGGCTGACTAGACTGACTAGAGAGGAGAGAACAACGTTAAACTGAAGGCTGACTAGACTGACTAGAGAGGAGGAGAACAACGTTAAACTAAACTGAAGGCTGACAACGTTAAACTGAAGGCTGACTAGAGAGGAGAGGACAACGTTAAACTGAAGGCTGACTAGACTGACTAGAGAGGAGGAGAACAACGTTAAACTGAAGGCTGACTAGACTGACTAGAGAGGAGAACAACGTTAAACTGAAGGCTGACTAGACTGACTAGAGAGGAGGAGAACAACGTTAAACTGAAGGCTGACTAGACTGACTAGAGAGGAGAACAACGTTAAACTGAAGGCTGACTAGACTGACTAGAGAGGAGGAGAACAACGTTAAACTGAAGGCTGACTAGAGAGGAGGAGAACAACGTTAAACTGAAGGCTGACTAGACTGACTAGAGAGGAGAACAACGTTAAACTGAAGGCTGACTAGACTGACTAGAGAGGAGAACAACGCTAAACTTAAGGCTGACTAGACTGACTAGAGAGGAGGAGAACAACGTTAAACTGAAGGCTAGACTGACTAGAGAGGAGGAGAACAACGTTAAACTGAAGGCTGACTAGACTGACTAGAGAGGAGGAGAACAACGTTAAACTGAAGGCTGACTAGACTGACTAGAGAGGAGGAGAACAACGTTAAACTGAAGGCTGACTAGAGAGGAGGAGAACAACGTTAAACTGAAGGCTGACTAGAGAGGAGGAGAACAACGAAACTAAGGCTGAGAGAGGAGAACAACGTTAAACTGAAGGCTGACTAGAGAGGAGGAGGAGAACAACGTTAAACTGAAGGCTGACTAGACTGACTAGAGAGGAGGAGAACAACGTTAAACTGAAGGCTGACTAGACTGAGAGGAGGAGAACAACGTTAAACTGAAGGCTGACTAGACTGACTAGAGAGGAGGAGAACAACGTTAAACTGAAGGCTGACTAGACTGACTAGAGAGGAGGAGAACAACGTTAAACTGAAGGCTGACTAGAGAGGAGGAGAACAACGTTAAACTGAAGGCTGACTAGAGAGGAGGAGAAACAACGTTAAACTGAAGGCTGACTAGACTGACTAGAGAGGAGGAGAACAACGTTAAACTGAAGGCTGACTAGACTGACTAGAGAGGAGAAACAACGTTAAACTGAAGGAACAACGACTAGACTGACTAGAGAGGAGGAGAACAACGTTAAACTGAAGGCTGACTAGACTGACTAGAGAGGAGGAGAACAACGTTAAACTGAAGGCTGACTAGACTGACTAGAGAGGAGAGAACAACGTTAAACTGAAGGCTGACTAGACTGACTAGAGAGGAGGAGAACAACGTTAAACTGAAGGCTGACTAGACCAACGTTAAACTGAAGGCTGACTAGAGACCAGAGGGAGGAGAACAACGTTAAACTGAAGGCTGACTACTGACTAGAGAGGAGAACAACGTTAAACTGAAGGCTGACTAGACTGACTAGAGAGGAGGAGAACAACGTTAAACTGAAGGCTGACTAGACTGACTAGACCGAGGAGAGAACAACGTTAAACTGAAGGCTGACTAGACTGACTAGAGAGGAGAAAACAACGTTAAACTGAAGGCTGACTAGACTGACTAGACTGACTAGAGAGGAGGAGAACAACGTTAAACTGAAGGCTGACTAGACTGACTAGAGAGGAGGAGAACAACGTTAAACTGAAGGCTGACTAGACTGACTAGAGAGGAGGGGAACAACGTTAAACTGAAGGCTGACTAGACTGACTAGAGAGGAGGAGAACAACGTTAAACTGAAGGCTGACTAGAGAGGAGGTGAACAACGAAACTGAAGGCTGACTAGAGAGGAGAAACAACGTTAAACTGAAGGCTGACTAGACTGACTAGAGAGGAGGAGAACAACGTTAAACTGAAGGCTGACTAGACTGACTAGAGAGGAGAACAACGTTAAACTGAAGGCTGACTAGACTGACTAGAGAGGAGAACAACGTTAAACTGAAGGCTGACTAGACTGACTAGAGAGGAGGAGAACAACGTTAAACTGAAGGCTGACTAGACTGACTAGAGAGGAGGAGAACAACGTTAAACTGAAGGCTGACTAGAGAGGAGGAGAACAACGTTAAACTGAAGGCTGACTAGAGAGGAGGAGAACAACGTTAAACTGAAGGCTGACTAGACTGACTAGAGAGGAGGAGAACAACGTTAAACTGAAGGCTGACTAGACTGACTAGAGAGGAGGAGAACAACGTTAAACTGAAGGCTGACTAGACTGACTAGAGAGGAGGAGAACAACGTTAAACTGAAGGCTGACTAGACTGACTAGAGAGGAGAGAACAACGTTAAACTGAAGGCTGACTAGACTGAGAGAGAGGAGAACAACGTTAAACTGAAGGCTGACTAGACTGACTAGAGGAGGAGAACAACGTGAAGGCTGACTAGACGTTAAACTGAAGGCTGACTAGACTGACTAGAGAGGAGAACAGAAACTGAAGGCTGACTAAACTGAAGGCAACGTTAAACTGAAGGCTAGACTGACTAGAGAGAACAACGTTAGAAGAGAACAACGTTAAACTGAAGGCTGACTAGACTGACTAGAGAGGGGAGGAAGGCTGACTAGACTGAACGTTAAACTGAAGGCTGACTAGACTGACTAGAGAGGAGAAACAACGTTAAACTGAAGGCTGACTAGACTGACTAGAGAGGAGAACAACGTTAAACTGAAGGCTGACTAGACTGACTAGAAGGAGGAGAACAACGTTAAACTGAAGGCTGACTAGAGAGGAGGAGAACTTAAAACTGAAGGCTAGAGGAGGAGAACAACGTTAAACTGAAGGCTGACTAGACTGACTAGAGAGGAGGAGAACAAACTGAAGGCTGACTAGACTGACTAGAAGGAGGAGAACAACTGAAGGCTGACTAGAGAGGAGAACAACGTTAAACTGAAGGCTGACTAGACTGAGGAGGAGAACAACGTTAAACTGAAGGCTAGACTAGAGGAGGAGAACAACGTTAAACTGAAGGCTGACTAGACTGACTAGAGAGGAGGGGAAACAACGTTAAACTGAAGGCTGACTAGAGAGGAGGAGAACAACGTTAAACTGAAGGCTGACTAGACTGACTAGAGAGGAGAGAACAACGTTAAACTGAAGGGCGACTAGACTGACTAGAGAGGAGGAGAACAATGTTAAACTGAAGGCTAGACTGACTAGAGAGGAGGGAGAACAACGTTAAACTGAAGGCTGACTAGAGAGGAGGAAGAAAAACGCAAACTGAAGGCTGACAGAGAGGACTAGAGAGGAGAACAACGTTAAACTGAAGGCTGACTAGAGAGGAGAGGAGAACAACGTTAAACTGAAGGCTGACTAGACTGACTAGAGAGGAGGAGAACAACGTTAAACTGAAGGCTGACTAGACTGACTAGAGAGGAGAACAACGTTAAACTGAAGGCTGACTAGACTGACTAGAGAGGAGGAACAACGTTAAACTGAAGGCTGACTAGACTGACTAGAGAGAGGAGAACAACGTTAAACTGAAGGCTGACTAGACTGACTAGAGAGGAGGAGAACAACGTTAAACTGAAGGCTGACTAGAGAGAGGAGAACAACGTTAAACTGAAGGCTGACTAGACTGACTAGAGAGGAGGAGAACAACGTTAAACTGAAGGCTGACTAGACTGAGAGAGGAGAAACAATGTTAAACTGAAGGCTGACTAGACTGACTAGAGAGGAGAGAACAAGTCCATTTGACCACAGTTCAAACAACTAATGACATGAAAACTTCTGGGGGAAAAACAACCAACAGACATGGTTGTCAGTTAAACTGAAGGCTGACTAGACTGACTAGTTTTAGTCAACTGTCTGGAAGAGCTGACTAGTAGGAGGAGAACAACGTTAAACTGAAGGCTGACTAGACTGACTAGAGAGGAGCAACGTCTGTCTAACTGTCTGAAGAGGAGAAGTGGCTCTGACAGACTGTCTGGAAGAGGAACCGTCAAAACTGTCTGGAAGAGGAAGTGAAGGCTGACTAGTCAACTGTTAAACTGAAGACTAGAGGAGAACAACGTGGCTGAAGGCTGACAGACTGTCTGGAAGAGGAAGTGGCTCTGTCAACTGTCTGGAAGAGGAAGTGGCTCTGTCAACTGTCTGGAAGAGGAACCGGCTCTGTCAACTGTCTGGAAGAGGAAGTGGCTCTGTCAACTGTCTGGAAGAGGAAGTGGCTCTGTCAACTGTCTGGAAGAGGAACCGGCTCTGTCAACTGTCTGGAAGAGGAACGCTGTCAACTGTCTGGAAGAGGAAGTGGCTCTGTCAACTGTCTGGAAGAGGAACCGGCTCTGTCAACTGTCTGGAAGAGGAACCGGCTCTGTCAACTGTCTGGAAGAGGAAGTCAACTCTGGAAGAGGAACCGTCAACTGTCTGGAAGAGGAAGTGGCTCTGTCAACTGTCTGGAAGTGAAAGTGGCTCTGTCAACTGTCTGGAAGTGGAACTCTGTCAACTGTCTGGAAGTGGAACCGCTCTGTCAACTGTCTGGAAGAGGAACCTCTCTGTCAACTGTCTGGAAGTGGAACCGCTCTGTCAACTGTCTGGAGGTGGAAGTGGCTCTGTCAACTGTCTGGGAAGTGGCTCTGTCAACTGTCTGGAAGTGGAACCTCTCTGTCAACTGTCTGGAAGTGGAAGTGGCTCTGTCAACTGTCTGGAAGTGGAACCGCTCTGTCAACTGTCTGGAAGTGGAAGTGGCTCTGTCAACTGTCTGGAAGTGGAAGTGGCTCTGTCAACTGTCTGGAAGTGGAAGTGGCTCTGTCAACTGTCTGGAAAGTGGAACTGTCTGGAAGTGGAACCTCTGTCAACTGTCTGGAAGTGGAACCTGGCTCTGTCAACTGTCTGGAAGTGGAACCTCTCTGTCAACTGTCTGGTGTAACCTCTCTGTCAACTGTCTGGAAGTGGAACCTCTCTGTCAACTGTCTGGAAGAGGAAGTGGCTCTGTCAACTGTCTGGAAGTGGAACCGCTCTGTCAACTGTCTGGAAGTGGAACCTCTGTCAACTGTCTGGAAGTGGAACCGTGCTGTCAACTGTCTGGAAGTGGCTCTGTCAACTGTCTGGAAGTGGAACCTCTCTGTCAACTGTCTGGAAGTGGAAGTGGCTCTGTCAACTGTCTGGAAGTGGAACCTCTCTGTCAACTGTCTGGAAGTGGAACCTCTCTCAACTGTCTGGAGTCAACTGAAGTGGCTCTGTCAACTGTCTGGAAGAGGAACCTCTCTGTCAACTGTCTGGAAGAGGAAGTGGAACTGTCTCTCTGTCAACTGTCTGGAAGTGGAAGTCAACTGTCTGGAAGTGGCTCTGTCAACTGTCTGGAAAGGAACCTCTCAACTGTCAACTGTCTGGAAGTGGAAGTGGCTCTGTCAACTGTCTGGAAGAGGAAGTGGCTCTGTCAACTGTCTCTGTCAACTGTCTGGAAGTGGAACTCTGTCAACTGTCTGGAAGAGGAAGTGGCTCTGTCAACTGTCTGGAAGTGGCTCTGTCAACTGTCTGGAAGTGGAACCTTCTGTCAACTGTCTGGAAGAGGAAGTGGCTCTGTCAACTGTCTGGAAGAGGAACCTCTCTGTCAACTGTCTGGAAGAGGAAGTGGCTCTGTCAACTGTCTGGAAGAGGAAGTGGCTCTGTCAACTGTCTGGAAGAGGAAGTCTCTCTGTCAACTGTCTGGAAGAGGAACTCTGTCAACTGTCTGGAAGTGGAAGTGGCTCTGTCAACTGTCTGGAAGTCTGTCAACTGTCTGAAGAGGAACCTCTCTGTCAACTGTCTGGAAGTGTAACTGTCAACTGTCTGCTCTGTCAACTGTCTGGAAGAGGAAGTGGCTCTGTCAACTCTGTCAACTGTCTGGAAGAGGAAGTGGCTCTGTCAACTGTCTGGAAGAGGAACCGCTCTGTCAACTGTCTGGAAGTGGAAGTGGCTCTGTCAACTGTCTGGAAGAGTCTGGAAGAGGAAGTGGCTCTGTCAACTGTCTGGAAGAGGAGTGGCTCTGTCAACTGTCTGGAAGAGGAAGTGGAACTGTCTGGAAGTGGAAGTGGCTCTGTCAACTGTCTGGAAGAGGAACCGGCTCTGTCAACTGTCTGGAAGAGGAAGTGGCTCTGTCAACTGTCTGGAAGAGGAAGTGGCTCTGTCAACTGTCTGGAAGAGGAACCGCTCTGTCAACTGTCTGGAAGAGGAAGTGGCTCTGTCAACTGTCTGGAAGAGGAACCTCTCTGTCAACTGTCTGGAGGAACCGTCTCTGTCAACTGTCTGGAAGAGGGAAGTGGCTCTGTCAACTGTCTGGAAGAGGAAGTGGCTCTGTCAACTGTCTGGAAGGAAGTGGCTCTGTCAACTGTCTGGAAGAGGAAGTGGCTCTGTCAACTGTCTGGAAGTGGCTCTGTCAACTGTCTGGGATGTATCTGTCAACTGTCTGGAAGAGGAAGTGGCTCTGTCAACTGTCTGGAACCGGAACCGCTCTGTCAACTGTCTGGAAGTGGAAGTGGCTCTGTCAACTGTCTGGAAGAGGAAGTGGCTCTGTCAGTCTGGAAGAGGAACCCTCTGTCAACTGTCTGGAAGAGGAAGTGGCTCTGTCAACTGTCTGGAAGAGGGAAGTGGCTCTGTCAACTGTCTGGAAGAGAAGTGGCTCTGTCAACTGTCTGGAAGTGGAAGTGGCTCTGTCAACTGTCTGGAAGAGGAAGTGGCTCTGTCTGGAAGAGGAAGTGGCTCTGTCAACTGTCTGGAAGAGGAAGTGGCTCTGTCAACTGTCTGGAAGTGGAACCCTCTGGAACTGTCTGGAAGAGGAAGTGGCTCTGTCAACTGTCTGGAAGTGGAACTGTCTGGAAGTGGAACTGTCAGCTGTCTGGAAGAGGAACCGCTCTGTCAACTGTCTGGAAGAGGAACCTCTCTGTCATCCTCTCTGTCTGGCGTTCCAAGTGAAAACCCAGCACTGCAGGCAATTGTGTGATTGTGTGTGCATGTGTGAGTGTGGCTGTGTGTGTGTGTGTGTGTGTGTGAGTGTGGCGTGTGGTTGTGTGTGTGTGTGTGTGTGCGTGTGCGTGTGCGTGTGCGTGTGCGTGTGTGTATGTATGTATGTGTGTGTGTGTGTGTGTGTGTATAGAGAAAAGAGGACCTCAGTGTGTGTTTTACAGTATGTAGGTTGGTTGGGTGGAGGTTATTACGAGGCCTTGGAAGGGCAGAGATCCAGCCGAGACCGGGGCTGCTGTGGAGAGCGGATGCCCTGGGCACCAAGGACGGAAGTTTGCCAGGTAAACAATCAGCCCCATTCCCCCCATCTCCTCTCCTCCTGGTCCTACTCTCTACCTCTGCCTGTCTAATGCTATCTGTGCTGCTTGCCCTGGACACGGTGAATCAGCCCTGTGAGCTTCCTTCCTCCCTCCCTCCCTTCCTTCCTCCCAGGCTCTTAGGCCTGGCCACATCGCATGGAGCCCAAGACCAACACACGGTCACGCTGTGATTACCACACTGCTGGGAGCTGGGACAGACAGACAGACATCACCAGATTCAGACCAGATTAAGACCAGATTCAGATCAAATTGTAGAAAACTACCCCTATGAAGTCCCAGTGCAGTCCAACAGGTGATTTTATCTGTGTTTTTATATATTTCCACACTAGGAAGTTGGAATAATACTGTGGTGAAAATTGTGAAAATGATGATAATGTCCTTTTAGTGTAAGAGCTGTTTGAAAAGACCACCTGAAATGTCTGCCTGTTTTGGTGGGATGGAGTTTTGGCGTTTAAATTAGTTAATTGACCAATAAGAAAGAGAGTTCCAAACCTCTCTGCCAATAACAGCCAGTTTTCAGTATTCCCCTCCCCACTCAGACCCTCCCCACTCAGACCCTCCCCACTCAGACCCTCCCACCAGACCCTCCCCCTCAGACCCTCCCCTCAGACCCTCCCCACCAGACCCTCCCCACTCAGACCCTCCCCACTCAGACCCTCCCCACTCAGACCACTCCCAGACAGTCCTAGCTAAAGCTATTTTTGTTTCTTTTAATTACCATTTTAATTGAAAACAATCACAGTCAGATTCTGTGTTACCCAGAAATGATTGGATATTGAGATAAAAACACCTATATTGGACCTTGAACAACTTCAGTGTTTGACAACTCTCTCTCTCTCCTGTGGTGTTGACAGATTTGTTAAACAACACTCTCTCTCCTATGGTGTTGACAGATTGGTTGGACAACTTTGTTAAACTCTCTCTCTATGGTGTTGACAGATTTGTTAAACAACACTCTCTCTCCTATGGTGTTGACAGATTTGTTTGACAACTCTCTCTCTCTCCTGTGGTGTTGACAGATTTGTTAGACAACTCTCTCTCTCCTATGGTGTTGACAGATTTGTTTGACAACTCTCTCTCCTATGGTGTTGACAGATTGGTTAGACAACTCTCTCTCCTATGGTGTTGACAGATTGGTTAGACAACTCTCTCTCCTGTGGTGTTGACAGATTGGTTAGACAACTCTCTCCTATGGTGTTGACAGATTTGTTAGACAACTCTCTCTCCTCTCCTATGGTGTTGACAGATTGGTTAGACAACTCTCTCTCTCTCCTGTGGTGTTGACAGATTTGTTAGACAACTCTCTCTCCTATGGTGTTGACAGATTTGTTAGACAACTCTCTCTCTCCTGTGGTGTTGACAGATTGGTTAGACAACTCTCTCTCTCTCCTGTAGTGTTGACAGATTTGTTTGACAGCTGGGAACAAACTAACTCCTGAAGGACTCAGGAGGGGATTCAAGAGAAGTAGGAGAGCTGTCATCACTTTTTTTTAAGGACACAAAGTGTGTGTGTGTGTGTGTGTGTGTATGTGTGTGTGTGTGTGTGTGTGTGTGTGTGTATGTGTGTGTGTGTGTATGTGTGTGTGTATGTGTGTGTGTGTGTGTGTGTGTGTGTGTGTGTGTGTGTGTGTGTGTGTGTGTGTGTGTGTGTGTGTGTGTGTGTGTGTGTGTGTGTGTGTGTGTGTGTGCGTGTGCGTGTGCGTGTGTGCGTGTGTGTGTGTGTGTGGCCGTCATCACCTGTCGGGACCTGAATGGACGTGAACGGATGTTCTTTCATTCTGTTTTTCAAAAAGTGTAATCATCCCTTCTTCCTACACTCGGTCAATAAATATCCTCTCGTTTCAGCTCGGTGCTTTTGTGAATGGACTCTCTGTGAGTTGATAAATAAATAGAGGATGGAGGGGACTGGGGAAGAGAGGAAGGGAGGAGATCTGGAGGGAGGAGAGGGGATGGAGGGAGGAGAGCTGGAGGGTGGAGAGGGGATGGAGGGAGGAGAGCTGGAGGGTGGAGAGGGGATGGAGGGAGGAGAGCTGGAGGAGGAGAGGGGATGGAGGAGGAGAGCTGGAGGGAGGAGAGGGATGGAGGAGGAGAGCTGGAGGGAGGAGAGGGGATGGAGGGATGGCAGAGAGGATGGTGGGACTGGGGAAGAGAGGAAGGGAGGAGAGCTGGAGAGAGGAGAGCTGGAGGGAGGAGGGCAGGGAGGGGAGGAGAGTTGAGGAAAGGAGTGCAGTAGAGCTGGAGGGAGGGACAGAGGATGGAGGGATGGCAGAGAGGATGAGGGTCTGATGTCAGAAGGGAGGAGGATGAGTGAGAGAAGGACAGACAGGAGGGAAAGAAGAAGAGACAGACAAGCTGTTGTCCAGTACTCACAGGACCACCAGGCTGAAGAGGTTGGCCAGGGAAAGAGAGGGGGATGGAGAGAAGGACAGAGGGAAGATGGAGGAAGAGAGGACACGGTAGTATCTAGTACTCACAGGACCACCAGGCTGAAGAGGTTGGCCAGGAAAGAGAGATGGATGGAGAGAAGGACAGAGGGAAGATGGAGGAAGAGAGACACGTGGTATCTAGTACCACAGGACCACCAGGTTGAAGAGGTTGGCCAGAAGAGAGATGGATAGGAGAAGGACAGAGGGAAGATGGAGGAAGGAGGACACGGTAGTATCTAGTACTCACAGGACCACCAGGCTGAAGAGGTTGGCCAGGGAAAGAGAGGGGGATGGAGAGAAGGACAGAGGGAAGATGGAGGAAGAGATGACACGGTCGTATTCAGTACTCACAGGACCACGAGGGAGGAGAGGTTAGTGAAGGCCCGGTCAGGTATATGTGTGATTCTGTTGAGAGCCAGGGTCATGGCCTGCAGGGAGGACAGGGCCCCCAGGGCGTCAGCTGGCACCTCTGTCAGAGAGTTGTCATCCAGCCACAGGTGACGTAGAGACTGGAGGCCGTCGAAGCAGCCCCGAGGAACACTGGAGATGTGGTTGGCATCCAGACGACTGGTCGGGAGGGAGAGAGAGAAGAGAGAGAGAGAGAGAGAGAGAGAGAGAGAGAGAGAGAGAGAGAGAGAGAGAGAGAGAGAGAGAGAGAGAGAGAGGGAGGGAGAGAGAGAGAGAGAGGGAGAGAGAGAGAGAGAGAGAGAGAGAGAGAGAGAGAGAGAGAGAGAGAGAGAGAGAGAGAGAGAGAGAGAGAGAGAGAGAGAGAGAGAGAGAGAGAGAGAGAGAGAGAACAGGACACAGACACTGTCAGTTAAACATAATAGGAAATGCCTCCATGTAATGGAAGCAGAGGACCACCTTGCAGGGTTTGGTCTGATGACATTTTGATATAAGAGCGGTGAGGTCTCTCAGGGCCCTTCATCATTCAAGACCATTTCAACGTTCAACATGCCCATCTGAATCTGAAGAATCTCACACATGATCTGTCCATCAACTCGCCCCAGCAGGAATAGGTCAAACCCAGACGAACACAGTGTGTGTTCTTCAGTTACAGGGAACTGAGCAGAACTTCATTCATTCAAGGTTTCACCTGGGTGTTATTGAGAGGGAACGTTTGGCTTGGACTGGGCTGTGTCTGAATGCCAGTGGTGGAATGATAGCCAAAGAGACGTAGCTGTGTGTGTGTGTGTGTGTGTGTGTGTGTGTGTGTGTGTGTGTGTGTGTGTGTGTGTGTGTGTGTGTGTGTGTGTGTGTGTGTGTGTGTGTGTGTGTGTGTGTGTGTGTGTGTGTGTGTGTGTGTGTGTGTGTGTGTGTAGCTGTGTGTGTGTATCCAGTGATATATAGTCTATATCCAGTGATATATAGTCTATATCCAGTGATATATAGTCTATATCCAGTGATATATAGTCTATATCCAGTGATATATAGTTAATATATCCAGTGATATATAGTCTACATCCAGTTATATATAGTTAATATATCCAGTTATATATAGTCTATATCCAGTGATATATAGTCTATATCCAGTGATATATAGTCTATATCCAGTGATATATAGTCTATATCCAGTGATATATAGTCTATATCCAGTTATATATAGTCTATATCCAGTTATATATAGTCTATATCCAGTGATATATAGTCTACATCCAGTTATATATAGTCTATATATAGTTAATATATCCAGTGATATATAGTCTATATCCAGTGATATATAGTCTATATCCAGTTATATATAGTCTATATCCAGTTATATATAGTCTATATCCAGTTATATATAGTCTATATCCAGTTATATATAGTCTATATCCAGTTATATATAGTCTATATCCAGTTATATATAGTCTATATCCAGTTATATATAGTCTATATCCAGTGATATATAGTCTACATCCAGTTATATATAGTTAATATATCCAGTTATATATAGTCTATATCCAGTGATATATATAGTCTATATCCAGTTATATATAGTCTATATCCAGTTATATATAGTCTATATCCAGTGATATATAGTCTACATCCAGTTATATATAGTCTATATCCAGTGATATATAGTCTATATCCAGTTATATATAGTCTATATCGAGTGATATATAGTCTATATCCAGTGATATATAGTCTATATCCAGTTATATATAGTTAATATCCAGTTATATATAGTCTATATCGAGTGATATATAGTCTATATCCAGTGATATATAGTTAATATATCCAGTTATATATAGTCTATATCCAGTTATATATAGTCTATATCCAGTGATATATAGTTAATATATCCAGTTATATAGTCTATATCCACATATTTGTCTATATATATGAATCACATCCACTATATATAGTGATATCCAGTGATATATAGTCTATATCCAGTGATATATAGTCTATATCCAGTTATATATAGTCTACATATAGTCTATATATATATATATAGTCTATGTCAGTTATATATAATTGACATCCGTTATATATAGTTAATATATCCAGTTATATATAGTCTATATCCCGTGATATATAGTCTATATCAGTTATATATAGTCTATATCCAGTTATATATAGTCTATCGGTGATATATAGTCTGCATCCAGTTATATATAGTCTGTATCGGTGATATATATATTCATAATAGTTCATATATAGTCTATATCCAAATGATATATAGTCTATAACCAATGATGGATATAGTTAATATATCCAGTTATATATAGTCTATATCAGTTATATATAGTCTGTAGGTGATATATAGTCTATATCCAAAGATTATAGTTAATATATCCAGTTATATATAGTCTATATCGGTTATATATAGTCTATATCCATGATATATATAATCTACATCCAGTGATATATAGTTAATATATCCAGTTATATATAGTCTATATCCAGTTATACTATATCTCTATCCAGTGATATATAGTCTACATCAGTGATATAGTCTATATCCAGTTATATATAGTCTACATCCAGTGATATATAGTCTATATATAGTTATATATAGTTAATATATCCAGTTACATATATAGTTATATATGGTCTATATATGATAATGTCTGCATCCAGTGATATACTATAGTCTGCCTCCCGGTTATATAGTTAATATATCCAGTTATATATAGTCTATATCCAGTTATATGATATATAGTCTATATCAAGAAGTTATATATAGTCTACGTATCCAGTTATATATAGTCTATATCCAGTGATATATAGTCTATATCCAGTTATATATAGTCTATATCCAGTTATATATAGTCTATCCAGTTATATATACAGTCTATATGGTGATATGATCCAGTTATATATAGTCTATATCAGTGATATAGTCTATATCGAGTGATATATAGTCTACATGTAAAGAATAATGAGCTATTTCTGTTCATGTAGGCGTTGGTTTCATGAAGTATTTGCTGAGACAGTCAGGGAAGAAAGACAATCAATGCCCAGATCCGCAAGACTAAACAGAACGGGCAGTCGTCAATTCTAAAGTTGACTGACAAGTGTGAGTATTCGCAATCACAGTGGCGAAGGAGATTGTAGCACACTGGCAGTGGGATGAATAGAAGTACGGCCCTCTTTCCAAACAAGGCAACAGTATAACCCACAGTTTAAACACAGCCCTGTACCCTGCAGGGCTAACCCACAGTTTAAACATTGCCTGTACCTTTGCAGGACAACCACAGTTTAAACACAGCTGCACAGGGAGCTCAAACACAGTTTAAACACAGCCCTGTACCCTGCAAGGCTGACCCACTAACCCCACTGGGAAGGCAGGGTAGCCTGAGTGGTTAGGAGGCGTTGGACTAGTAACCGGAAGGTTGCAAGTTCAAACCTGAAGCTGACAGGTACATCATCATTCCCCTGAACAGGCAAAAGACTTACTGCTCCCAGGCCGTCACAAATAAGAACGTCTTGGTTAATGAATAAAAAAATATTAAATCTCTCTCTCTCTCAGGGTGCATACCCAGCATCTCCTCTCTCTCTCTCAGGGTGTATAGCATATCCTCTCTCTCTCAGGGTGCATACCCAGCATCCTCTCTCTCTCTCTCTCTCTCTCTCTCTCTCTCTCTCTCTCTCTCTCTCTCAGGTGCATGCCCAGCATCTCTTCTCTCGCTCTCAGGGTGCATACCCAGTATCTCCTCTCTCTCTTCCAGGGTGCATTCCCAGCATCTCTCTCTCTCTCTCTCTCTCTCTCTCTCTCTCTCTCTCAGGGTGCATACCCAGTATCTCCTCTCTCTCTTCCAGGGTGCATACCCAGTATCTCCCCTCTCTCCCAGGGTGCATGCCCAGTATCTCCTCTCTCTCTTCCAGGGTGCATACCCAGTATCTCCCCTCTCTCCCAGGGTGCATGCCCAGTATCTCCTCTCTCTCTTCCAGGGTGCATACCCAGTATCTCCCCTCTCTTCCAGGGTGCATACCCAGCATCTCCTCTCTCTCTTCCAGGGTGCATACCCAGTATCTCCCCTCTCTCCCAGGGTGCATACCCAGTATCTCCCCTCTCTCCCAGGGTGCATGCCCAGTATCTCCTCTCTTTCTTCCAGTGTGCATGCCCAGTATCTCCTCTCTCTCTTCCAGGGTGCATACCCAGTATCTCCTCTCTCTCCCAGGGTGCATACCCAGTATCTCC
>NW_025749463.1:10000-24669 GCF_021184085.1 Oncorhynchus gorbuscha | reverse complement strand
ACATTAATCTCCAGATAGCTAGGTGGACCAGTCCTAGTCAGGACATTCATCTTCAGATAGCTAGGTGGACCAGTCATAGTCAGGACATTCATCTTCAGATAGCTAGGTGGACCAGTCATAGTCAGGACATTCATCTTCAGATAGCTAGGTGGACCAGTCATAGTCAGGACATTCATCTCCAGATAGCTAGGTGGACCAGTCATAGTCAGGACATTCATCTTCAGATAGCTAGGTGGACCAGTCATAGTCAGGACATTCATCTTCAGATAGCTAGGTGGACCAGTCATAGTCAGTACATTCATCTTCAGATAGCTAGGTGGACCAGTCATAGTCAGTACATTCATCTCCAGATAGCTAGGTGGACCAGTCATAGTCAGGACATTCATCTTCAGATAGCTAGGTGGACCAGTCATAGTCAGGACATTCATCTTCAGATAGCTAGGTGGACCAGTCATAGTCAGGACATTCATCTTCAGATAGCTAGGTGGACCAGTCATAGTCAGGACATTCATCTCCAGATAGCTAGGTGGACCAGTCATAGTCAGTACATTCATCTCCAGATAGCTAGGTGGACCAGTCATAGTCAGGACATTCATCTTCAGATAGCTAGGTGGACCAGTCATAGTCAGGACATTCATCTTCAGATAGCTAGGTGGACCAGTCATAGTCAGGACATTCATCTTCAGATAGCTAGGTGGACCAGTCATAGTCAGGACATTCATCTTCAGATAGCTAGGTGGACCAGTCCTAGTCAGGACATTCATCTTCAGATAGCTAGGTGGACCAGTCATAGTCAGGACATTCATCTTCAGATAGCTAGGTGGACCAGTCATAGTCAGGACATTCATCTTCAGATAGCTAGGTGGACCAGTCATAGTCAGGACATTCATCTCCAGATAGCTAGGTGGACCAGTCATAGTCAGTACATTCATCTCCAGATAGCTAGGTGGACCAGTCATAGTCAGGACATTCATCTTCAGATAGCTAGGTGGACCAGTCATAGTCAGGACATTCATCTTCAGATAGCTAGGTGGACCAGTCATAGTCAGGACATTCATCTTCAGATAGCTAGGTGGGACAACCACATATTACAGTCATAGTATTGTCAAAGACCCCAGCCACCTCAGTCATAGACTGTTCTCTCTACTACCGCATGGCAAGCGGTACCGGAGTGCCAAGTCTAGGACAACAAGGCTTCTCAACAGTTTTTACCCCCAAGAAATAACACTCCTGAACAGGTAACCAAATGGCTACCAGACGATCTGCATTGTGTCCCACCCACCAACCCGCCATCCCCTCTTTTACGCTGCTGCTACTCTCTGTTCATCATATATGCATAGTCACTTTAACCATATCTACATGTACATACTACCTCAATCAGCCTGACTAACCGGTGTCTCTATATAGCCTCTCTACTGTATATAGCCTCTCTACTGTATATAGCCTCTACTGTATATCGCCTCTCTACTGTAGATAGCCTCGCTACTGTGTATAGCCTCGCTACTGTAGATAGCCTCGCTACTGTAGATAGCCTAAGCACCATGGTTTTATAGGAAGAAGGGATACTGGGTCTGTAGTTTTATAGAGAGAAGGGATACTGGGTCTGTAGTTTTATAGGAAGTATGGATTCAGGGTCTGTAGTTTTATAGGAAGTATGGATTCAGGGTCTGTAGTTTTATAGGAAGTATGGATTCAGGGTCTGTAGTTTTATAGGAAGTATGGATTCAGGGTCTGTAGTTTTATAGGAAGTATGGATTCAGGGTCTGTAGTTTTTATAGAAGCATGGATTCAGGGTCTGTAGTTTTATAGAGCATGGATAGGGAGCCTTTACAGGAAGTGGGTCTGTAGTTTTACAGGAAGGGATACTGGGTCTAGTTTTATAGAGAAGGGATACTGGGTCCGTAGTTTTATAGAGAGAAGGGATACTGGGTCTAGTTTTATATAGGGTCTAGTTTTATAGAGAGAAGGGATACTGGGTCTGTAGTTTTATAGAGAGAAGGGATACTGGGTCTGTAGTTTTTATAGAGAGAAGGGGATACTGGGTCTGTAGTTTTATAGAGAGAAGGGATACTGGGTCTGTAGTTTTATAGAGAGAAGGATACTGGGTCTGTAGTTTTATAGAGAGAAGGATACTGGGTCTGTAGTTTTATAGAGAGAAGGATACTGGGTCTGTAGTTTTATAGAGAGAAGGGATACTGGGTCTGTAGTTTTATAGAGAGAAGGGATACTGGGTCTGTAGTTTTATAGAGAGAAGGGATACTGGGTGTAGTTTTATAGAGAGAAGGGGATACTGGGATCTGTAGTTTTATAGAGAAGGATACTGGGTCTGTAGTTTTATAAAGAGAAGTGGATACTGGGATCTGTAGTTTTATAGAGAGAAGGATACTGGGATCTGTAGTTTTATAGAGAGAAGGGATACTGGGATCTGTAGCTTTTTATAGAGAGAAGGATACTGGGATCTGTAGTTTTGAGGAGAGAAGGGATACTGGGATCTGTAGTTTTATAGAGAGAAGGATACTGGGGTCTGTAGTTTTATAGAGAGAAGGGATACTGTCTGTAGTTTTATAGAGAGAAGGGATACTGGGTCTGTAGTTTTATAGAGAGAAGGGATACTGGGTCTGTAGTTTTATAGAGAGAAGGATACTGGGTCTGTAGTTTTATAGAGAGAAGGGATACTGGGTCTGTAGGCTTGCTAGAGAGAAGGATACTGGGTCTGTAGTTTTATAGAGAGAAGGGATACTGGGTCTGTAGTTTTATAGAGAGAAGGGATACTGGGTCTGTAGTTTTATAGAGAGAAGGATACTGGGTCTGTAGTTTTATAGAGAGAGAAGATACTGGGTCTGTAGTTTTATAGAGAGAAGGATACTGGTCTGTTTTATAGAGAAGGATACTGGGTCTGTAGTTTTATAGAGAGAAGGATACTGGGTCTGTAGTTTTATAGAGAGAAGGATACTGGGTCTGTAGTTTTATAGAGAGAAGGGATACTGGGTCTGTAGTTTTATAGAGAGAAGGGATACTGGGTCTGTAGTTTTATAGAGAGAAGGGATACTGGGTCTGTAGTTTTATAGAGAGAAGGGATACTGGGTCTGTAGTTTTATAGAGAGAAGGATACTGGGTCTGTAGTTTTATAGAGAGAAGGGATACTGGGTCTGTAGTTTTATAGAGAGAAGGGATACTGGGATCTGTAGTTTTATAGAGAGAAGGATACTGGGTCTGTAGTTTTATAGAGAGAAGGGATACTGGGATCTGTAGTTTTATAGAGAGAAGGGATACTGGATCTGTAGTTTTTGACGCCAGGCAGTTAACCCGCTGTTCTTAGGCCTTCGGCCATTAAAATAAGAATTTGTTCTTAACTGACTTTCCTAGTTAAAGAAAGGTGAATATAAACAATTAACCTGATTATATCTAAAATACTGAACCCAATATCCTAACCTCTTTATCCACAGGTCACGGATAGTGTGGTCTAATACACTACACCCTAAACATGTTCTGTCTGTCTCCAGGTCAGTGATAGCCCCCATGTTGTCCAGACATGGCAAACTGTGGGTCTAATTTCTGGGAGCTCTGAGTCCTGAGGGGTTCTACTCTGATCTGAAGACTACATCGATATTGTACAGGGCAAGAGAGCGTGAGTACACAAACACACACACGCACACACACTATATAACCCTATATATAGTTAAAGTAGGAACTTTACATACACTTAGGTTGAGTCATTAAAACTGGTTTTTTCAACCACTCCACAAATGTCTTGTTAACTAACAGTAGTTTTGCAAGTCGGTTAGACATCTACTTTGTGCATTACACAAGTAATTTTTCCAACAATTGTTTCACAGACAGATTATTTCACTTATAATTCACTGTATCACAATTCCAGTGAGTCAGAAGTTTACATACACTAAGTTGACTGTGCCTTTCAAAACAACTTGGGAAAATTCCAGAAAACAATGTTTTAGAATCTTCTGATTGACTCAAATGATGTCAATTAGCTTATCAGAGGTGTACCTGTGGATGTATTTCAAGGCCGACCTTCGAACTCAGTGCCTCTTGCTTGACATCATGGGGGAAAATCAAAAGAAATCAGCCAAGACCTCAGAAAAAAATGGTAGACTTCATATTGCCAGAAGGAGACGCTGTTCTGTCTCCTAGAGATGAACATACTTTGTTGTGAAAAGTGCAAATCAATCCCAGAACAACAGCAAAGGACCTTGTGAAGATGCTGGAGGAAACAGGTACAAAAAAATATCCATATCCACAGTAAAACTAAGTCCTATATCGACATAACCTGAAAGGCCGCCAGCAAGGAAGATTCAACTGCTCCAAAACCGCCATAAAAAGCCAGACTATGGTTTGCAACTGCACATGGGGACAAAGATGGTACTTTTGGAGAAATGTCTTTTGGTCTGATGAAACAAAAATAGAACTGTTTGGCCATAATGACCATTGTTATGTTTGGAGGAAAAGGGGGAAGCTTGAAAGCCGAAGAACATCATCCCAACCGTGAAGCACGGGGAGGCAGCATCATGTTGTAAAAGGGGGGTGCTTTGCTGCAGGAGTGGACTGGTGCACTCACAAAATAGATGGCATCACGAGGTCGAAAATGATGTGATATATTGAAGCAACATCTCAAGACATCAGCTAAAGCTTGGTCGCAATTGGTCTTCCAAATGGACAATGACTCCAAGCATACTTCCAAAGTTGTGACAAAATTGCTTAAGGACAACAAAGTCAAGATATTGGAGTGGCCACCTCCTATAGAAAATGTGTGGGTAGAACTGAAAAGCGTGTGTGAGCAAGGAGGCCTACAAACCTGACCCAGTTAAGCATCAGCTCTCTTAGGAGGAATGGACCAAAATTCACCCAACTACCATTAGAAAGCTTGTAAGGTTCAAACATTTGACCCAAGTTAAACAATTTAAAGGCAATGCTACAAAATACTAATTTGAGTGTTTGTAAACTTGACCCACTGGGAATGTGATGAAAGAAAATAAAAGCTGAAATAAATCATTCTCTTTACTATTATTCGACACTTCACATTCTTAAAATAAAGTGGTGATCCTAACTGACCTAAAAAACAGGAATTTCCGTACTAGGATTACTAGATATTATATATGTTCTATATAACCCTATATATTATATATATGTTAACCCTATATAACCCTATATATTATATATGTTCACTATATAACCTATATATTATATATGTTATCTATATAACCCTATATATTCTATATGTTAGTCTATATAACCCTTATATTATATATGTTAACCCTCTATATAACCCTATATATATTATATATTCACTATATAACCCTATATATTATATATGTTATCTATATAACCTCTATATATTCTATATGTATCTATCTATAACCTCTATATATTCTATATGCTATCTATATAACCCTATATATTCTATATGTTATCTATAAACCCTATATATTCTATATGTTATCTATATAACCCTATATATTCTATATGGTATCTATATAACTTATATATTCTATATGTTATCTATATAACCCCATATATTCTATATGTTATCTATATAACCCTATATATTATATATGTTTATCTATATAACCCCATATATCTATGTTATCTATATAACCCTATATATTCTATATGTTATCCATATAACCTATATATTATATATGTTATCTATATAACCCTATATATTATATATGTTATCTATATAACCCAATATATTATATATGTTCTCTATATAACCCATATTCTATATGTTCTCTATATAACCCTATATATTATATATGTTCTCTATATAACCCTATATATTATGTATTCTCTATAACCCTATATATTATGTATGTTCTCTATATAACTTATATATTCTATATGTTATCTATATATAAACCCTATATATTCTATATGTTATCTATATAACCCTATATATTCTATATGTTATCTATATAACCCTATATATTCTATATGTTATTCATATAACTTATATATTATATATGTTATTCATATATCCTATATATTATATATGTTCTCTATATAATCCCTATATATTATATTATTTATATAACCTAAGATATTATATATGTTATCTATATAACCAATATATTATATATGTTCTCTATATAACCTATATATTCTATATGTTCTCTATATAACCTATATATTCTATATTATATATAATCCTTATATTCTATATATTATCTATATAACCCTATATATTATATATGTTCTCTATATAACCCTATATATATGTTATCTATAACCCTATATATTATATATATTATCTATATAACCGATATATCTATATGTTATCTATATAACCCTATATTCTATATATTATCTATAAAACCCTATATATTATATATATATATCTATATAATCCTATATATTATATATGTTATCTATATAAATCAATATATTATATATATTCTCTATAACCCTATATATTCTATATGTTCTCTTATATAACCCTATATATTATATGTTACTCTATATAAATCCTATATATTATGTATGTTCTCTATATAACCCTATATATTATGTATGTTCTCTATATAACCCCCATATATTATATATGTTATCTATATAACCCTATATATTCTATATATAATTTATATAAATTTATATATCTAATATTATCTATATAACCTATATATTATGTATTATCTATATAACCCTATATATTATATATAAAATATTTATATAAATCTAATATATTATATATGTTCTCTATATAACCCTATATTATTCTGTATGTTCTCTATATAACCCTATATATATATGTTATCTATATAACCTATATATTATGTATGTTCTCTATATAACCCTATATATTATGTATGTTCTCTTATATAACCCTATATATTATGTATTTCTCTATATAATCTTATATATTATATATGTTATATAACCCTATATATTATATAATATATAACCCTATATATTATATATTCTATATAACCCTATATATTATATATGTTCTCTATATAACCCTATATATTATGTATGTTCTTCTAACCCATATATATTATATATGTTATCTATATAACCTATATAATATATGTTATATAACCCCATATATTATAATACTCCCTTTATAACCCCATATATTATGTACCTATATAACCCTATATATTATATATGTTATCTATATAACCCTATATATTCTATATGTTAATTCTATATAACCCTATATATTCTTATATGTTATCTATATAACCTATATATTATATATGTTATCTATATAAAACCCTATATATTCTATATATATAAGTTAAACCTATATAACCCTATATATTTCTATATGTTAACTCTATATAACTTTATATATTCTATATGTTATCTTATATAACCCTATATATTCTATATGTTATCTATATAACCCTATATATTATATGTATACTCTCTATATAACCCTATATATTATATATGTTATCTATATAACCCGATATATTCTATATGTTCTCTCTATAACCCTATATATTATGTATGTTATCTATATAACCCTATATATTATATATGTTCTCTATATATTATGTATGTTATCTATATAACCCTATATATTATGTATGTTCTATATAACCCTATATATTATATATGTTCTATATATTATGTATGTTATCTATATAACCCTTATATATTATGTATGTTCTCTATATAACCCTATATATTCTATATGTTCTCTATATATTATGTATGTTCTCTATATAACCCTATATATTCTATATGTTATCTATATAAATCTCTATATATTATGTATGCTCTATATAACCCTATATATTCCTATATGTTATCTATATAACCCTATATATTATATATGTTCTATATATTATGTATGTTCCTATATAACCCTATATATTATGTATAAATTTATATATTATATATGTTCTCTATATAACCCTATATATTATGTATGTTCCTTATATAACCCCTATATATTATGTATGCTAAATTTATATAACCCTATATATTATGTATGTTCTCTATATATTATATATGTTCTCTATATAACCCTATATATATTATGTATACTATATAAACCCTATATATTATGTATGTTCTCTATATAACCCCTATATATTATATATGTTCTATATATTATGTATGTTCTCTATAACCCTATATATTCTATATAGTTTTATATAACCCTATATTATGTATGTTCTCTATATAACCCCCTATATATATTCTATATGTTATCTATATAACCCTATATATTATATATGTTCTCTATATATTATGTATGTTCTCTATATAACCCTATATATTATGTGTATGTTCTTATATATTATATATATGTTCTCTATATAACCCTATATATTATGTATGTTCTCTATATAACCCTATATATTATGTATGTTCTCTATATAAATTTATATTATGTATGTTCTCTATATATTATATATGTTCTCTATATAACCATATATTATGTATGTTCTCTATATAACCCTATATATTATGTATGTTCTCTATATAACCCTATATATTATATATGTTCTCTATATATTATGTATGTTCTCTATATAACCCTATATATTATATATGTTCTCTATATATTATGTATGTTCTATATAACCCTATATATTATGTATGTTCTCTATATAACCCCTATATATTATATATATGTGCTATATTATATTATGTATGTTATCTATATAACCCTATATATTATGTATGTTATCTATATAACCCGATATATTCTATATGTCCCTCTCTTATATAACCCTATATATCTATATGTTCTCTATATAACCCTATATATTGTATGTTATCTATATAACCCTATATATTATGTATGTTATCTATATAACCTGATATATTCTATATGTCCTCTATATAACCCTATATATTCTATATGTTCTCTATATAACCCTATATATTATGTATGTTCTATATAACCCTATATATTCTATATGTTATCTATATAACCCTATATATATGTATGTTCTCTATATAACCCTATATATTATATATGTTTCTCTATATATTATGTATGTTCTCTATATAACCCTATATATTATATATGTTCTCTATATATTATGTATGTTATCTATATAACCCTATATTATGTATGTTATCTATATAACCCGATATATTCTATATGTCCTCTATATAACCCTATATATATCTATATGTTCTCTATATAACCTTATATATGTTGTTATCTATATAAACCTATATATTATGTATGTTCTATATAACTATATATTATGTATGTTATCTATATAACCCTATATATTATATATGTCCTCTATATAACCCTATATATTATATATATCTATATAACCTTATATATTCTATATGTTCTCTATATAACCCTATATATTCTATATGTTATCATATAACCCTATATATTATGTATGTTATCTATATAACCCTATATATTATGTATGTTATCTATATAACCCTATATATTATATATGTTCTCTATATAACCCTATATATTATATATGTTATCTATATATCCTTATATATTATATATGTCCTCTATATAACTTTATATATTATATATCTATATAACCCTATATATTATATATGTTATCTATATAACCCTATATATTCTATATGTTGTCTATATAACCCTATATATTATGTATGTTATCTATATAACCTATGTATTATATGTTATCTATATAACCTCTATATATTCTATATGTTATCTATATAACTTATATATTATGTATGTTCTCTATATAACCCTATATATTATATATGTTAACCCTATATATTATATATGTCAACCCTATATAACCCTATATATTCTGTATGTTATCTATATAACCCTATATATTATGTATGTTATCTATATAACCTATATATTCTATATGTTATCTATATAACCCCATATATTATATATGTTGTATATAACCCTATATATTATGTATGTTCTCTATATAACCCTATATATTATATATGTTATCTATATAACCCTATATATTATATATGTTATCTATATAACCCTATATATTATATATGTTCTCTATATAACCCTATATATTATGTATGTTCTCTATATAACCCTATATATTATGTATGTTCTCTATATAACCCCTATATATTATATATGTTATCTATATAACCCTATATATTATATATGTTCTCTATATAACCCTATATATATTTCATATGTTATCTATATAACCTATATATTATATATGTTATCTATATAACCCTATATATTATATATGTTATCTATATAACCCTATATATTATATATGTTATCTATAACTTATATATATATGTTATCTATATAACCCTATATATTATATATGTTATCTATATAACCCTATATATTCTATATGTTCTCTATATAACCCTATATATATTATGTATGTTATCTATATAACCTATATATTATGTATGTTCTCTATATATTATATATGTCTCTATATAACCCTATATATTATGTATGTTCTCTATATAACCCTATATATATTCTATATGTTATCTATATAACCCTATATATTCTATATCATTATCTATATAACCCTATATATTATGTATGTTCTCTATATAACCCTATATATTCTATATGTCCTCTATATAACCCTATATATTATATATGTTATCTATATAACCCTATATATTATGTATGTTCTCTATATAACCCTATATATTCTATATGTTCTCTATATAACCCTATATATTATGTATGTTATCTATATAACCCTATATATTATGTATGTTCTCTATATATTATATATGTTCTCTATATAACCCTATATATTATGTATGTTCTCTATATAACCCTATATATTATGTATGTTATCTATATAACCCTATATATTATGTATGTTATCTATATAACCCTATATATTCTATATGTTATCTATATAACCCTATATATTATGTATGTTCTCTATATAACCCTATATATTCTATATGTTATCTATATAACCCTATATATTCAAATGTTATCTATATAGCCTATATATTCTATATGTTATCTATATAACCTATATATTCTATATGTTATCTATATAACCTATATATTCTATATATTATTCCTATATGGCCTGTATATTAATGTTAATTGTCCTATGCAAGCCTATATGTTCTGGTATTGACCCTATGTGGCCATGTATGTTCTCTGGCCCTGTATATGTTGTGTGTTGGCCCTGTATGACATATATATTCTACATATGTTATCTATATAACCCGATATGCCTATATGTTCAGATGTTGGCCTGTGTCCTATATGTTCTGTAATGTTCTCTGAGCCTGTACATGTTCTATGTTCTCTATATAACCCTATATATTATGTATGTTCTCTATATAACCCTATGTATTATGTATGTTCTCTATATATTATATATGTTCTCTATATAACCCTATATATTATGTATGTTCTCTATATAACCCTATATATTATGTATGTTCTCTATATAACCCTATATATTCTATATGTTGTCATATAGCCTATGTATTCTATATGTTCTCTATATATTCTATATATTACATGTATGTTATTATATATTATATATGTTCCAGATGTTGTCTATGGCCCTATATGTTCATCGATATGTTCTCTGTCTTTCATATGTTCTGTGTGTTTGACCTGCTATTTGTATGTTCTGTATAACCCTATATATTATGTATGTTCTCTATATAACCTGTGTGTATTCTATATGTTATCTATATAACCCCATATTATATATGTTCTCTATATATTAGTGTATGTTCTCTATATATGTTGTATATTATGTATGTTCTCTATATATTATATATGTTCTCTATATAACCCTATATATTATGTATGTTCTCTATATAACCCTATATATTATGTATGTTCTCTATATAACCCTATATATTCTGTATGTTCTCTATATATATATATTATATGTTGTCTATATAACCCTATATATTATGTTGTTCTCTATATAACCCTATATTATTATGTATGTTATCTATATAACCTATATATTATATATGTTCTCTATATATTATGTATGTTCTCTATATAACCCTATATATTATATATGTTCTCTATATAACCCTATATGTATGTTCTCTATATAACCCTATATTATGTATGTTCTCTATATAACCCTATATATTATATATGTTCCTATATATTCTGTGTTATCTATATATTCTGTATGTTATCTATATAACCCTATATATTCTATATGTTTATATAACCCTATATGTTATGTATGTTCTCTATATAACCCTATATATTATATATGTTATCTATATAACCCTATATATTATGTATGTTAACTATATATTATATATGTTCTCTATATAACCCTATATATTATGTATGTTCTCTATATAACCCTATATATTATGTATGTTCTCTATATAACCCTATATATTATATATGTTCTCTATATATTATGTATGTTCTCTATATAACCCTATATATTCTATATGTTCTCTATATAACCCTATATATTCTATATGTTCTCTATATAACCCTATATATTATGTATGTTCTCTATATAACCCTATATATTATGTATGTTCTCTATATAACCCTATATATTCTATATGTTCTCTATATAACCCTATATATTATATATGTTCTCTATATAACCCTATATATTATGTTAACCCTATATAACCCGATATATTCTGTATGTTATCTATATAACCCTATATATTCTATATGTTCTCTATATAACCCTATATATTATGTATGTTCTCTATATAACCCTATATATTATATATGTTCTCTATATAACCCTATATATTATGTATGTTCTCTATATATTATATATGTTCTCTATATAACCCTATATATTATGTATGTTCTCTATATAACCCTATATATTATGTATGTTCTCTATATAACCCTATATATTATGTATGTTCTCTATATATTATGTATGTTATCTATATAACCCTATATACTATATATGTTAACCCTATATATTATATATGTTCTCTATATATTATGTATGTTCTCTATATAACCCTATATACTATATATGTTAACCCTATATATTATGTATGTTATCTATATAACCCTATATACTATATATGTTAACCCTATATAACCCTATATATTCTATATGTTATCTATATAACCCTATATATTCTATATGTTCTCTGTATAACCCTATACATTATATATGTTATCTATATAACCCTATATATTATGTTAACCCTATATAACCCGATATATTCTATATGTTATCTATATAACCCTATATATTATATATGTTCTCTATATAACCCTATATATTATATATGTTCTCTATATAACCCTATATATTATGTTAACCCTATATAACCCGATATATTCTATATGTTATCTATATAACCCTATATATTATATATGTTCTCTATATAACCCTATATATTATATATGTTTCTCTATATAACCCTATATATTATGTTAACCCTATATAACCCGATATATTCTATATGTTATCTATATAACCCTATATATTATATATGTTCTCTATATAACCCTATACATTATATATGTTATCTATATAACCCTATATATTATGTTAACCCTATATAACCCGATATATTCTATATGTTATCTATATAACCCTATATATTATATATGTTCTCTATATAACCCTATATATTATATATGTTCTCTATATAACCCTATATATTATGTATGTTCTCTATATAACCCTATATATTATATATGTTATCTATATAACCCTATATATTATATATGTTCTCTATATAACCCTATATATTCTATATGTTATCTATATAACCCTATATATTATGTATGTTATCTATATAACCCTATATATTATATATGTTCTCTATATAACCCTATATATTATATATGTTATCTATATAACCCTATATATTCTATATGTTCTCTATATAACCCTATATATTATATATGTTATCTATATAACCCTATATATTATATATGTTATCTATATAACCCTATATATTATGTATGTTCTCTATATAACCCTATATATTATGTATGTTCTCTATATAACCCTATATATTATATATGTTAACCCTATATATTATGTATGTTATCTATATAACCCTATATATTATGTTAACCCTATATAACCCGATATATTCTATATGTTATCTATATAACCATATATATTCTACATGTTCTCCATATAACCCTATAAATTCTATATGTTATCTATATAACCCGATATATTCTATATGTTCTCTATATAACCCTATATATTCTATATGTTCTCCATACAACCCTATATATTCTATATGTTATCTATATAACCCTATATATTATGTATGTTCTCTATATAACCGTATATATTCTATATGTTCTCTATATAACACTATATATTCTATATGTTCTCTGTATAACCCTATATATTCTATATGTTCTCTATATAACCCTATATATTCTATATGTTATCTATATAACCCGATATATTCTATATGTTATCTATATAACCCTATATATTCTATATGTTCTCTGTATAACCCTATATATTCTATATGTTATCTATATAACCCGATATATTCTATATGTTCTCTATATAAACCTATATATTCTATATGTTCTCTATATAACACTATATATTCTATATGTTCTCTATATAACACTATATATTCTATATGTTCTCTATATAACACTATATATTCTATATGTTCTCTATATAACCCTATATATTCTATATGTTCTCTATATAACCCGATATATTCTATATGTTCTCTATATAACCCTATATATTCTATATGTTCTCTATATAACACTATATATTCTATATGTT
>NW_025749463.1:0-2500 GCF_021184085.1 Oncorhynchus gorbuscha | reverse complement strand
TTTAAAAAGGAAGTCTTGCGATGCCCTGAGACATATCGTCAGTAATGACTCGTACCTTGATCTCCTGTGGCTCCTCGTACTTCGCCCTCTTCCTTTCGTTGGCCTTCTCAATGCTACTTTCCCAGGTTGACTTTCAGCTCCCAGTCTTCAGCTGTTGTGAGAAGACTTGTGGAGGTTCTGGTAGGTGGTATTGGCTGTCCCCTGTCCCCTGGCTCTGACGATTGCCCGCTTGATTGGCTGTTTCCACAATGGCTTTAGTCACCTGGTCGTGGCACCAGCGGTAGCGACTCTCACCTGGGGCTCAAGGGTTCCTCTCTTCAGGCACAGAGGGCATGATGGTGCCCCAGCAGAACAGGTTAGATGGGCTTGGTAGAACATTTGTAGACTGCCTGGATCAAAAACGTATGCGCTGAGGCTTTCCAAAGCTCGGTCCATATGACCTTACCCTCCACCGCTTGCCCCCATCTTGTCCAGGCTCCTCGTTGCTCATTCCGACCATCCTGCCGGCTTGCTCCTCCCTCGACTGCTGCTGGCACTTCCTCCTGTACCAGCTTCCGTCGGTCTTTCCCTTGACCTTGTCGTAGCGTGGCGTTGTAATGCCCACCAACACACTGTGCCGTAACTGGACTGTAGAGATCAGGGCCTCGTAGACTTCCCATCCATTTTCTGAGGTAGCTGTTGTCTCTGGACTGTAGAGATTAGGGCCTCGTAGACTTCCATCCATTTTCTGAGGTAGCTGTTGTCTCTGGACTGTGGTTGTCTCTGGAGTAGAGATCAGGCCTCGTAGACTTCCCATCCATTTTCTGAGGTAGCTGTTGTCCTGGACTGTAGAGATTAGGGGCCTCGTAGACGAGGAGGGATCCAGAGAATCAAGTTCAGACCTTGAACTTGCCTTGTCCACTGCAGCCGACCACCAGCTCTTGGTTGATTGTCTGATGAATGCCGTATCCCTCGGCTGCTGTCAAACAGACTCTTCAGCGGTTTCTCTGCGATGGATGGGATCTGTGTGTCTCGGATGTCCACCGTCTTCCCCATCTTCAGCTTTAGACTTCGCTGGCTTGAAACTCATCCCAGGTGGCAAAGCTTCCAGCCCCTTTTCAAAATCCATCTACTCCCTGGGACGGATGTTGTCACAGTCAGGTTGTCCATGAAGGCTCTGATAGAGGTTGTCGCACACCAGACTTGGTCAGCGGGCCTCTGCATTCCACCGCAGCTGACTTCACCATTATGTTCATGACAAGGGCGAACAGGTTACCAACATTTTGAAATATCACAAATACATTTAACCAGCTTCCTCCGAGACTGTCATGTATGTACAGGTTCTTGTATGAATAACAACCCCCCCCCCAGGCCCAGGCGAGATGAATTTTGTAGTCCGGTATCGGCCCAGATGAACAGCCGTCTTCTTTCGTCCGCATCACGACTCCTCCACCTTCACCATCAACGAGTACTCAACAGCAAGGGAGTGGATTACTGTACACACCAGGCCTGGACTGGGAATTGTTGTAGTTTGGGGTTTATTTGAAAATACCACATTTTCAAATACTCAGGTAATCTAATAGAGTTTACACTTAAAGGCAACTCGTTTCAATTGATATTGAATACAGGTCTCAGAGAAACAAAATCATATTTGGAAGTATTTTGAAGGTATGAAAGTTATTTCAAAACAAATATATGTTTATTTGATGGCTGCCAAATATTTGATGAGAACCCATTAAGAACAGCATTACATGACTCGTCACTTCATTATTACCATAGCAACATAGTTGATACATATAAAACTACAACAGTTGAATTAGATATACACTGAGTAAACAACCCATTAAGAACAGCATTACATGACTCGTCACTTCATTATTACCATAGCAACATAGTTGATACATATAAAACTACAACAGTTGAATTAGATATACACAGGAGTAAACAACCCATTAAGAACAGCATTACATGACTCGTCACTTCATTATTACCATAGCAACATAGTTGATACATATAAAACTACAACAGTTGAATTAGATATACACTGAGTAAACAACCCATTAAGAACAGCATTACATGACTCGTCACTTCATTATTACCATAGCAACATAGTTGATACATAGAAAACTACAACAGTTGAATTAGTCTAGATATACACTGAGTAAAACAACCCATTAAGAACAGCTTTACATGACTCGTCACTTCATTATTACCATAGCAACATAGTTGATACATATAAAACTACAACAGTTGAATTAGATATACACTGAGTAAACAACCCATTAAGAACAGCATTACATGACTCGTCACTTCATTATTACCATAGCAACATAGTTGATACATATAAAACTACAACAGTTGAATTAGATATACACTGAGTAAACAACCCATTAAGAACAGCATTACATGACTCGTCACTTCATTATTACCATAGCAACATAGTTGATACATATAAAACTACAACAGTTGAATTAGATATACACTGAGTAAACAACCCATTAAGAACAGCATTACATGACTC
>NW_025749462.1:0-24669 GCF_021184085.1 Oncorhynchus gorbuscha | reverse complement strand
TCTCGTCGTTGTTGGTGATCAAGCCTACTACTGTTGTGTCGATCTGCAAACCTGATGATTGAGTTGAAGGTGTCCATTGTCACGCAGTCATGAGTGCACCAGGAGTACAGCAGGGAGCTGAGCATGCCCTTGTGGGATCCCAGTGTTGAGGATCTGTGAAGTGGAATGTTGTTTCCTACCTTCACCACCTGGGGGCGGCCAGTCAGACAGTCCAGGACCCAGTCGCACAGGGCAGGTTGAGACCAGGGCCTCAAGCAATGATGAGCAGGGTATATGGTGTTGAGAATGCTGAGCTATAGTCAATGAACAGCATTCTTACATAAGTGACTTCCTCTTGTCCAGATGGGACAGGGCAGTGTGCAGTGTGATGCAGGCTACAAAGTGTGTTTATACTAGGATATGGTTATGTAGGCTATAAAGTGTTTTTAGACTAAAGGATATGGTTATGCAGGCTATAAAGTGTTTTTAGCTAAAGGATATGGTTATGCAGGCTATAAAGTGTTTTAGACTAAAGGATATTTAGGCTATAAAGTGTTTTTAGACTAGAGGATATGGTTATGCAGGCTATAAAGTGTTTTTAGACTAAAGGATATGGTTATGCAGGCTATAAAGTGTTTTTAGACTAGAGGATATGGTTATGCAGGCTATAAAGTGTTTTTAGACTAAAGGATATGGTTATGCAGGCTATAAAAGTGTTTTTTAGACTGGATATAGTTATGCAGGCTATAAAGTGTTTTTAGACTAAAGGATATGGTTATGCAGGCTATAAAGTGTTTTAGACTGGATATGGTTATGCAGGCTATAAAGTGTTTTTAGACTAAAGGATATGGTTATGCAGGCTATAAAGTGTTTTTAGACTAAAGGATATGGTTATGCAGGCTATAAAGTGTTTTTAGTTATGGTTATGCAGGCTATAAAGTGTTTTTACTCATGTGTTTTTAGACGAGGATATGGTTATAATGTGTTTTTAGACTAGAGGATATGGTTATGCAGGCTATAAAGTGTTTTTAGACTAGAGCATATGGTTTGGGTCCATAGGAGTTGAATTGACTCATGCGATTATAATGAACAACACTGAGAGATTTTCAATAAATTCTGAACAGCAAGGATCATCATCTAGATTCAGCCACAGACCGATTTTTTCTGGACCGGCCAGTTGGAGGACCGGAACATAATTACAAATCATTTGTACACTGCAAATTGATAACAAGTGTCACACCCTGACCATAGTTTGCTTTGTATGTTTCTATGTTTTGGTTGGTCAGGGTGTGATCTGAGTGGGCATTCTATGTTACATGTCTAGTTTGTCTAGTTCTATGTTTGGCCTGATATGGTTCTCAATCAGAGGCAGGTGTTAGTCATTGTCTCTGATTGGGAACCATATTTAGGTAGACTGTGTGTTTGTGGGTGATTGTTCCTGTCTCTGTGTTTGCACCAGATAGGGCTGTTTTAGGTTTTCACGTTTCTTGTTTTGTTAGTCTGTTCATGTATAGTTTTCTTAATTAAAGAACCATGAACAGAAACCACGCTGCATTTTGGTCCACCTCTCCTTCAAGTTGAGAAAAACCGTTACAACAAGATAAAATGTTTGACTAAAACATCATTTCAAACCTTGCTATACATATGTATACGATCACGTGTCTCTCTAGTATGCGTGGGAATACTTAGGAACAGATTTCTTAAATTAAAATCACTTTGTCCTGGTTTCCTGGTGTATCGATTTTTCTTCTTCTGACGAGGAGTAAGAGAGGTCAGACCAATGTGCAGCGTGGTAAGTGTCCATAAAAATACTTTATTTACATGAACACTAAACTACAAAATAACAACGTGAAATACCGAAACAAATAAAACAGTCCGTGTGGCATAAACACAGACACCCACAACTCAAAAGTGAAACCAGGCTACCTAAGTATGGTTCTCAATCAGGGACAACGATTGACAGCTGCCTCTGATTGAGAACCATACCAAACAAACACAGAAATCCCGAATCATAGAAAAAGGAACATAGACAACCCACCCAACTCACACCCTGACCATCCTAAAACAAAGACATAACAAAAGAACTAAGGTCAGAACATGACACCTGGTGTTTTTACAGTCTTTCGTGTCCAACAATTGTTTTTTTTTGCTCAGAAAACTTGAGGGGACAAATAAAACCACACAAATTTGGCCCGTGGGCCACCAGTTGGAGAAACCTGCTGTACAGAGTGAAACGCAATGACGCAGAGTTAAATGTCAACACTAAATTCAGCATATACATTTCTAAAAAAAAAACTCTATTGCCAAAGTACGTTTTACTCTTTTTAGACTGAATGTTATCTGTGGCAGAATCACATTTTCTTAAATTCAAGTTAAATTGACTCTGTCATTTTTACTGTCTATGTATGTAGGCCTAGCTACGTTAAGCTAAGCTGCTAAGCTGTTTTTAACCCTCTGGACTTAATTGGAATGTATGGTTACTGTATGTTGCCAATGAAGTTTGGGGTTTGCAATAATTTCATTCATTGCCCAGACATTAGTTACATTGTTGATATTGGAGGTTTTCAAATGGATGGATGCAATCTAGCTTTGAAGTGTTAAGCCTTTGCAGCGTTTGCTATTAAACCCGTAATCATTACAGAAATAATGGAAAACTTTCTGTTGAAGCCTTTGGAATGAAATTCTTTCGAAACCAAAGCTTGGTCTAGAACTTTGAAATGAGGTAAGCAAACATTATGCGTGGTTTAATGATAATTATTCAAATCCTTTGGAGTGTCAAGTTGACCACCAGAGATAAAAGCTCTGGATAAACCCACCAGTTGCCATTTTAAATCGATCCAGCAGCAGCCTGCACGCACTGCGATAAGGGAGTGTAGACTATACGGCCCTGCAGAGCCTGTGAAAATAACTCACAGGTCGGTCAGAGCTCCAATCGAATATATATATCTCCTGAAAGATAAATCTTCACACACACACACACACACACACACACACACACACACACACACACACACACACACACACACACACACACACACACACACACACACACACACACACACACACACACACACACACACACACACACACACACACACCTTCAATCAGTGCTGTTGAACTTCAAAGTCTGAAAGCCGTCAAGCTGCTGCGTGTAATCAAATATCGACAGGGGCTTCGTCCCAAATGGCACCCTTATTTGTTATGAAGTGTCATTTTTATTTACCAGGGCCCATAGTGCTCTGGTTAAAAGTAGTGCAGACTGAACACTTGTTTAGAACAAGAGGTGCTGTCGTCGTCCCCTTCCTGTATGAGGGTTATGAGCCAGTTATTAAATGAAATCCATTACTTCATATGACACAATCTTGTGATATTCTCTTTTTCTCATTTCATCAATTTTCTTCAGTTGATCACTTTTGGAACTTGGAACCAGCCGGCTCTGAGCACAGGCAAGCCGACGTCCAGTGCATTTGCAGTAAATTCTGCCACCTGTGATTTTTTCTCACTTTTCATCATGATTTATCTTACTGTCTTCAACAGAATCATAAAAATGGAGGGCAACTAAGTAGGCCTGCAAAAGTGCTTCACTTCATTATTGTCAAAAGCACGAGTGTTTTCTGAGAAAAACAACATGGATTTCAGAATGATTGTTGCAGGATTTTAGCACCAGCAGAGTCATGTATCTATCTCTATGGCTCTGGTCTCAAGTAATGTCTGAGTTTCCAACCAACTCGTGACCCAATAACAGTAGTACTGAGCACACAGCTCTTTGCACAATGTTCAACTGTTAATGTCACGGAAGCCGTTGCTACATTCATGCTAGGCCAGCAGCCTCTTTGCTATGAGAAGCACAAATGGTTTAGCCTATGTCTGAGTCTGTGTTCGTTATGGGCCCAGCTGTTCTCCTGGAGACTCTACTAACCCTGGGCATATAGGGAAATAGAAAATAGTCCGTGTTTTTTCGGAGGATGAGGTTACCATAAGAGGTTTGGAGAATCTCAACGAACTTACAAACACACTGCTAATATAGGGGCTAAACTGGAGACTGTGCTTATGGACAAAAGAGGATGCCCTTCTTTACCTAATAAAGGGTTTTGATGTGTATCTCCCTGAATAATTCAACACGTATTGTGTTATACCACACTATATGCCTACAGAATAACCTTCAGATAGAAAAAGTTGCTGAATTAGATAAAGCTGATAGATAGGATTTACAAGAGAGAGCCGTCATTAGTCTACTGCCTGTCTAGTCGGTTGTTGTTACGGAGGACTCTGACTGTTTTCATACCGCTGTAGATCTCCTCTGTCACTCGTCCTTATTAAAGTAATTCCACCCTTCCCATCCTCCTACTCTCTGAAACTAAGCATTGCAAATTGCTAGACTTATGCTGTCAGTCTGTGGAAAGATTGGTATCGTTTGTACCCCAGGGTCATTTGCATTGCAGTAGAAAAACCAAGGCAATATCTCTCGCTGTTAACAACCCAATAAATAAAGAGTGTTTGCTTTTTTCTAACCACGGTAATGGCACAGATTGTCACTGGAGAAAACTGCTTTTTTTTTAACGATGGAAATGTGTAAAATGACAAATTACCGTTGCCTGCTGTTGCCGATTACAGAACACTCAAGTAATGAGATGTTGACTTTGCCGTTGGAGAAGCCCAGGATATCTTTATTCAGAGCAAAACGTCGCCCATAAATCCAAACTTCGTTGCTCAATCTTAACATTCCATCATGGATTCAGAACAGCATAATTCGAAGCGGGAGAATGTATTAAGTATTCTATTGTATGCTTGTAGAGTTGTCACTGGTCTCCCACAAGAGTTTAACCATTAGTCATGTTCTATAAACTAGCAGAAAATCATAGGCTATATTTGCAACCCACATTGCATTTGTGATTGGCCTGAATGCATTTTCCTTGTCTATGATAAATGGGTATTAGATAGAAATGTATTTTTAAAACAACATTTCTATCGCAGGCAGTGCCCAGTGAATGCAAATGATGGGGAAGCAACATTGAGAACAGCGGGGAATGTCCCTTCCAGTCAAGAGGAGATGGACATTGCTTGACGATGACTTTCTAATTTCGTACGGTGGAAATAGGCAGAAATGAACAACTAAAATGTCTGCCACCATCTCTCTCTCTCTCTCTCTCTCTCTCTCTCTCTCTCTCTCTCTCTCTCTCTCTCTCTCTCTCTCTCTCTCTCTCTCTCTCTCTCTCTCTCTCTCTCTCTCTCTCTCTCTCTCTCTCTCTCTCTCTCTCTCTCCCTCTCTCTCTCTCTCTCTCTCTCTCTCTCTCTCTCTCTCTCTCTCTCTCTCTCTCTCTCTCTCTCTCTCCTCCCTCATTCTCTCTCTCTCTCTCTCTCTCTCTCTCTCTCTCTCTCTCTCTCTCTCTCTCTCTCTCTCTCTCTCTCTCTCTCTCTCTCTCTCTCTCTCTCTCTCTCTCTCTCTCTCTCTCTCTCTCTCTCTCCCCTCTCTCTCTCTCTCTCTCTCTCTCTCTCTCTCTCTCTCTCTCTCTCTCTCTCTCTCTCTCTCTCTCTCTCTCTCTCTCTCTCTCTCTCTCTCTCTCTCTCTCTCCCTCTCTCTCTCTCTCTCTCTCTCTCTCTCTCTCTCTCTCTCTCTCTCTCTCTCTCTCTCTCTCTCTCTCTCTCTCTCTCTCTCTCTCTCTCTCTCTCTCTCTCTCCCCTCTCTCTCTCTCTCCTCCTCTCTCTCTCTCCCCTCTCTCTCTCTCTCTCTCTCTCTCTCCTCCCCTCTCTCTCTCCCTCTCTCTCTCTCTCTCTCTCTCTCTCTCTCTCTCTCTCTCTCTCTCTCTCTCTCTCTCTCTCTCTCTCTCTCTTCTCTCTCTCTCTCTCTCTCTCTCTCTCTCTCTCTCTCTCTCTCTCTCTCTCTCTCTCTCTCTCTCTCTCTCTCTCTCTCTCTCTCTCTTCTCTCTCTCTCTCTCTCTCTCTCTCTCTCTCTCTCTCTCTCTCTCTCTCTCTCTCTCTCTCTCTCTCTCTCTATCTCTCTCTCTCTCTTCTCTCTCTCTCTCTCTCTCTCTCTCTCTCTCTCTCTCTCTCTCTCTCTCTCTCTCTCTCTATATATATATATATATATATATATATATATATATATATATATATATATATATATATATATATATATATATCTCTCTCTATCTCTCTTCTCTCTCTCTCTCTCTCTCTCTCTCTCTCTCTCTCTCTCTCTCTCTCTCTCTCTCTCTCTCTCTCTTCTCTCTCTCTCTCTCTCTCTCTCTCTCTCTCTCTCTCTCTCTCTCTCTCTCTCTGCCTCTCTCTCTCTCTCTCTCTCTCTCTCTCTCTGTCTCTCTCTCTCTCTCTCTCTCTCTGTCTCTCTCTGTCTCTCTGTCTCTCTCTCTGTGTCTTTCTCTCTCTCTCTCTCTCTCTCTCTCTCTCTCTCTCTCTCTCTCTCTCTCTCTCTCTCTCTCTCTCTCTCTCTCAGTGACAGTAGTCCCCTTGGGCATCTTTTGAGTTACATGCTAAGTTCCACCTTTTTTGAGAAGGCAAATCTATTGAATTTCAATTGCTTCTTCCTGAGGAAGGACGCCTCAGAGTTATTACATAGTTGACATCGGTAGAACCAGGGAATAAAACGACATCTATATTAGGATGTGGGAAGTCAGGCAAGTGCAGAGGTAACTGAGTTGCCACTGAATATAGGGAAGAAAGACCATTCAAAATCCCATTCACACAGAGCAGATAGATAAAGAGGACTACTTTTAGTCAGACGTCACACTAAAATAACAGCTTCTGAGTCAGAGAGAGAATGTGGTCCTCAGGGCCTGTCTGGATGTGGTCTACCTATATTACATTTTCCCTGCTGGTAAATACCCTTCCTGGTTTAGCCCTGAGGCCACAGGAAGTAGTGGGAGCCGTGCTGTGTAGCCGTGAGGCTCTTGTCTATGTGTTGTGAAGTTGTCTGCTCCTGTACTGTCTTGTCTAGGTGTTGTGAAGCTGTCTGCTCCCTGTACTGTCCTGTCTAGGTGTTGTGAAGCTGTCTGCTTCCTGTATATCTTGTCTGGGTGTTGTGAAGCTGTCTGCTCCTGTACTGTCTTGTCTAGGTGTTGTGAAGCTGTCTGCTCCCTGTACTGTCTTGTCTAGGTGTTGTGAAGCTGTCTGCTCCTGTACTGTGTTGTCTACTGTCTGCTCCTGCACTATGTAATCTAGCTATTATGCTGGCTGCTCCTGTACTGTCCTGTCTAGGTGTTGTGAAGCTGTCTGCTCCCTGTACTGTGTTGTCTAGGTGTTGTGAAGCTGTCTGCTCCTGCACTGTCTTGTCTAGCTATTGTGAAGCTGGCTGCTCCCTGTACTGTCCTGTCTAGGTGTTGTGAAGCTGTCTGCTCCTGTACTGTCTTGTCTAGGTGTTGTGAAGCTGTCTGCTCCCTGTACTGTCTTGTCTAGCTATTATGAAGCTGTCTGCTCCCTGTACTGTCTTGTCTCGGTGTTGTGAAGCTGTCTGCTCCTGTACTGTCTTGTCTAGGTGTTGTGAAGCTGTCTGCTCCCAGTACTGTCTTGTCTAGGTGTTGTGAAGCTGTCTGCTCCTGTACTGTCTTGTCTCGGTGTTGTGAAGCTGGCTGCTCCCTGTACTGTCTTGTCTAGGTGTTGTGAAGCTGTCTGCTCCCTGTACTGTCTTATCCAGGTGTTGTGAAGCTGTCTGCTCCCTGTACTGTCTTATCCAGGTGTTGTGAAGCTGTCTGCTCCTGTACTGTCTTATCCAGGTGTTGTGAAGCTGTCTGCTCCCTGTACTGTCTTGTCCAGGTATTGTGAAGCTGTCTGCTCCCTGTACTGGCTTGTTTTAGGTGTTGTGAAGCTGTCTGCTCCCTGTACTGTCATGTCTAGGTGTTGTGAAGCTGTCTGCTCCTGTACTGTCTTGTCTAGGTGTTGTGAAGCTGTCTGCTCCCTGTACTGTCTTGTCCAGGTGTTGTGAAGCTGTCTGCTCCCTGTACTGTCTTGTCTAGGTGTTGTGAAGCTGTCTGCTCCCTGTACTGTCTTGTTTAGGTGTTGTGAAGCTGTCTGCTCCTGTACTGTCTTGTTTAGGTGTTGTGAAGCTGTCTGCTCTCTGTACTGTCTTGTTTAGGTGTTGTGAAGCTGTCTGCTCCCTGTACTGTCTTGTCTAGGTGTTGTGAAGCTGTCTGCTCCCTGTACTGTCTTGTTTAGGTGTTGTGAAGCTGTCTGCTCCCTGTACTGTCTTGTCTCGGTGTTGTGAGGTCTGTCCTGTACTGTCTTGTCTAGGTGTTGTGAGCTGTCTGCTCCTGTACTGTCTTATCCAGGTGTTGTGAAGCTGTCTCCTGTACTCCTGTTGTGAGCTGTCTGCTCCCTGTTGTCTTATCCAGGTGTTGTGAAGCTGTCTGCTCCTGTACTGTCTTGTTTAGGTATTGTGAAGCTGTCTGCTCCTGTACTGGCTTGTTATCCAGGTGTTGTGAAGCTGTCTGCACCCTGTACTGTCTTGTTTAGGTATTGTGAAGCTGTCTGCTCCCTGTACTGTCTTGTCCAGGTGTTGTGAAGCTGTCTGGTCCCTGTACTGTCTTGTCCAGGTGTTGTGAAGCTGTCTGCTCCTGTACTGTCCTGTCTAGGTGTTGTGGAGCTGTCTGCTCCTGTACTGTCTTGTCAGGTGTTGTGAGGCTGTCTGCTCCTGTACTGTCCTGTCTAGGTGTTGTGAAACTGTCTGCTCCCTGTACTGTCTTGTCCAGGTGTTGTGAAGCTGTCTGCTCCCTGTACTGTCTTGTCCAGGTATTGTGAAGCTGTCTGCTCCCTGTACTGGCTTGTTTAGGTGTTGTGAAGCTGTCTGCTCCTGTACTGTACTGGTGTTGTGAAGCTTGTTTAGTCTTGTCCAGGTATTGTGAAGCTGTCTGCTCCTGTCTTGTCTCACTGTGTTATCCTGTCTAGGTGTTGTGGAGCTGTCTGCTCCTGTATGTCTTGTCTAGGTGTTGTGAAGCTGTCTGCTCCCTGTACTGTCTTGTCCAGGTGTTGTGAAGCTGTCTGCTCCCTGTCTTGTCTGTCCTGTCTAGGTGTTTAGGTGTTGTGAAGCTGTCTGCTCCTGTACTGTCTTTGTTTCGTGTGTGACTGGTGTTGTGACTGTCTTGTCTTAGGTGTTGTGAAGCTGTCTGCTCCCTGTACTGTCTTGTTTAGGTATTGTGAAGCTGTGCTCACTGTCATGTGTTGTGAAGCTGTCTGCTCCTGTCTTATGTTGTAGCTGTCTGCTCCTGTACTGTCTTGTCTCGGTGTTGTGAAGCTGTCTGCTCCCTGTACTGTCTTGTCTAGGTATTGTGAAGCTGTCTGCTCCCTGTACTGTCTTGTCCAGGTGTTGTGAAGCTGTCTGCTCCCTGTACTGTCTTGTCCAGGTGTTGTGAAGCTGTCTGCTCCCTGTACTGTCTTATCCAGGTGTTGTGAAGCTGTCTGCTCCTGTACTGTCTTGTCTCAGGTGTTGTGAAGCTGTCTGCTCCCTGTACTGTCTTGTTTAGGTGTTGTGAAGCTGTCTGCTCCCTGTACTGTCTTATCTGTCAGGTGTTGTGAAGCTGTCTGCTCCTGTACTGTCTTGTCCAGGTGTTGTGAAGCTGTCTGCTCCCTGTACTGTCTTGTCCAGGTGTTGTGAAGCTGTCTGCTCCCTGTACTGTCTTGTCCAGGTGTTGTGAAGCTGTCTGCTCCCTGTACTGTCTTGTTTAGGTGTTGTGAAGCTGTCTGCTCCCTGTACTGTCTTATCCAGGTGTTGTGAAGCTGTCTGCTCCTGTACTGTCTTGTCAGGTGTTGTGAAGCTGTCTGCTCCTGTACTGTCTTGTTTAGGTGTTGTGAAGCTGTCTGCTCCTGTACTGTCTTGTTTAGGTGTTGTGGAAGCTGTCTGCTCCTGTACTGTCTTGTTTAGGTATTGTGTCTGCTCCTGTACATGTCTCGGTGAAGCTGTCTGCTCCTGTACTGTCTTGTCTAGGTGTTGTGAAGCTGTCTGCTCCTGTACTGTCTTGTCAGGTGTTGTGAGGTGTTGTGTCTTGTCTAGGTGTTGTGAAGCTGTCTGCTCCTGTACTGTCTTGTCCAGGTGTTGTGAAGCTGTCTGCTCCCTGTACTGTCTTGTCTTGTCTCTGGTTTGTTTAGGTGTTGTGAAGCTGTCTGCTCCTGTACTGTCTTGTTTAGGTGTTGTGAAGCTGTCTGCTCCTGTACTGTCTTGTCTAGGTGTTGTGAAGCTGTCTGCTCCTGTACTGTCTTGTCTAGGTGTTGTGAAGCTGTCTGCTCCTGTACTGTCTTGTCTCGGTGTTGTGAAGCTGTCTGCTCCTGTACTGTCTTGTCTGGGTGTTGTGAAATGTCTGCTCCTGTACTGTCTTATCCAGGTGTTGTGAAGCTGTCTGCTCCTGTACTGTCTTATCCAGGTGTTGTGAAGCTGTCTGCTCCTGTACTGTCTTATCCAGGTGTTGTGAAGCTGTCTGCTCCCTGTACTGTCTTGTCCAGGTATTGTGAAGCTGTCTGCTCCCTGTACTGGCTTGTTTAGGTGTTGTGAAGTTGTCTGCTCCCTGTACTGTCTTGTTTAGGTATTGTGAAGCTGTCTGCTCCCTGTACTGTCTTATCCAGGTGTTGTGAAGCTGTCTGGTCCTGTACTGTCTTGTCCAGGTATTGTGAAGCTGTCTGCTCCTGTACTGTCCTTGTCTAGGTGTTGTGAAGCTGTCTGCTCCTGTACTGTCTTGTCTTAGGTGTTGTGAAGCTGTCTGCTCCTGTACTGTCTTGTCTCGGTCTTGTGAAGCTGTCTGCTCCTGTACTGTCTTGTCTAGGTGTTGTGAAGCTGTCTGCTCCCTGTACTGTCTTGTCTAGCTATGTGTAGGTGTTGTGAAGCTGTCTGCTCCTGTACTGTCTTGTCTGGTGTTGTGAAGCTGTCTGCTCCTGTACTGTACTGTTGTTGTCTAGGTGTTGTGAAGCTGTCTGCTCCTGTACTGTCTTGTCCTTGTTTTAGGTGTCTGCTCCTGCTCTTGTCCTGTTGTATGTCCTGTCTAGGTTTGTTGTGAAGCTGTCTGCTCCCTGTACTGGCTTGTCTAGGTGTTGTGAAGCTGTCTGCTCCTGTACTGTCTTGTCTACTGTCTGCTCCTGTTGTCTTGTCTAGGTGTTGTGAAGCTGTCTGCTCCTGTACTGTCTTATCTAGGTGTTGTGAAGCTGTCTGCTCCTGTACTGTCTTGTCTAGGTGTTGTGAAGCTGTCTGCTCCCTGTACTGTCTTGTCTCGGTGTTGTGAAGCTGTCTGCTCCTGTACTGTCTTGTCTAGGTGTTGTGAAGCTGTCTGCTCCCTGTACTGTCTTATCCAGGTGTTGTGAAGCTGTCTGCTCCTGTACTGTCTTATCCAGGTGTTGTGAAGCTGTCTGCTCCTGTACTGTCTTATCCAGGTGTTGTGAAGCTGTCTGCTCCTGTACTGTCTTGTCCAGGTATTGTGAAGCTGTCTGCTCCCTGTACTGGCTTGTTTGTTGTGAGGTCTGCTCCTGTGCTGTCATTGGTGTTGTGAAGCTGTCTGCTCTCTGTACTGTCTTGTTTAGGTGTTGTGAAGCTGTCTGCTCCCTGTACTGTCTTGTTTAGGTGTTGTGAAGCTGGCTGCTCTTATCTTGTTTAGGTGTTGTGAAGCTGTCTGCTCCCTGTACTGTCTTGTCCAGGTATTGTGAAGCTGTCTGCTCCCTGTACTGTCTTGTTTAGGTGTTGTGAAGCTGTCTGCTCTCTGTACTGTCTTGTTTAGGTGTTGTGAAGCTGTCTGCTCCCTGTACTGTCTGTGCTCCTACTGTCTTGTTTAGGTATTGTGAAGCTGTCTGCTCCTGTACTGTCTTGTCTCGGTGTTGTGAAGCTGTCTGCTCCCTGTACTGTCTTGTCTAGGTGTTGTGAAGCTGTCTGCTCCTGTACTGTCTTATCAGGTGTTGTGAAGCTGTCTGCTCCTGTACTGTCTTATCCAGGTGTTGTGAAGCTGTCTGCTCCTGTACTGTCTTATCCAGGTGTTGTGAAGCTGTCTGCTCCTGTACTGTCTTGTCCAGGTGTTGTGAAGCTGTCTGCTCCTGTACTGGCTTGTTTAGGTGTTGTGAAGCTGTCTGCACCCTGTACTGTCTTGTTTAGGTATTGTGAGCTGTCTGCTCCCTGTACTGTCTTATCCAGGTGTTGTGAAGCTGTCTGGTCCCTGTACTGTCTTGTCCAGGTATTGTGAAGCTGTCTGCTCCTGTACTGTCCTGTCTAGGTGTTGTGAAGCTGTCTGCTCCTGTACTGTCTTGTCTAGGTGTTGTGAAGCTGTCTGCTCCTGTACTGTCTTGTCTAGGTGTTGTGAAGCTGGCTGCTCCCTGTACTGTCTTGTCTAGGTGTTGTGAAGCTGTCTGCTCCTGTACTGTCTTGTCAGGTATTGTGAAGCTGTCTGCTCCCTGTACTGGCTTGTTTAGGTGTTGTGAAGCTGTCTGCTCTCTGTACTGTCTTGTTTAGGTATTGTGAAGCTGTCTGCTCCTGTACTGTTTATCAGGTGTTGTGAAGCTGTCTGCTCCTGTACTGTCTTGTTTAGGTGTTGTGAAGCTGTCTGCTCCCTGTACTGTCTTGTTTAGGTGTTGTGAAGCTGTCTGCTCCCTGTACTGTCTTATCCAGGTGTTGTGAAGCTGTCTACTCCTGTACTGTCTTGTCCAGGTGTTGTGAAGCTGTCTGCTCCCTGTACTGTCTTATCCAGGTGTTTAGGTGAAGCTGTCTGCTCCTGTACTGTCTTGTCCAGGTGTTGTGAAGCTGTCTGCTCCCTGTACTGGCTTGTTTAGGTGTTGTGAAGCTGTCTGCTCCTGTACTGTCTTGTTTAGGTGTTGTGAAGCTGTCTGCTCCCTGTACTGTCTTGTCCAGGTGTTGTGAAGCTGTCTGCTCCCTGTACTGTCTTGTTAGGTGTTGTGAAGCTGTCTGCTCCCTGTACTGTCTTGTCAGGTGTTGTGAAGCTGTCTGCTCCTGTACTGGCTTGTTTAGGTAGGTGTCTGCTCCCTGTACTGTCTGTCTGCTCCTGTACTGTCTTGTCCAGGTATTGTGAAGCTGTCTGCTCCTGTACTGGCTTGTCAGGTGTTGTGAAGCTGTCTGCTCCTGTACTGTCTTATCCAGGTGTTGTGAAGCTGTCTGCTCCTGTACTGTCTTGTCCAGGTGTTGTGAAGCTGTCTGCTCCTGTACTGTCTTGTTTAGGTGTTGTGAAGCTGTCTGCTCCTGTACTGTCTTATCCAGGTGTTGTGAAGCTGTCTGCTCCTGTACTGTCTTGTCAGGTGTTGTGAAGCTGTCTGCTCCTGTACTGTCTTGTTTAGGTGTTGTGAAGCTGTCTGCTCCTGTACTGTCTTGTCCAGGTGTTGTGAAGCTGTCTGCTCCCTGTACTGTCTTGTTTAGGTGTTGTGAAGCTGTCTGCTCCTGTACTGTCTTGTTTTTAGGTGTTGTGAAGCTGTCTGCTCCTGTACTGTCTTGTTTAGGTGTTGTGAAGCTGTCTGCTCCTGTACTGTCTTGTCTAGGTGTTGTGAAGCTGTCTGCTCCTGTACTGTCTTGTCTAGGTGTTGTGAAGCTGTCTGCTCCTGTACTGTCTTGTTTAGGTGTTGTGAAGCTGTCTGCTCTCTGTACTGTCTTGTTTAGGTATTGTGAAGCTGTCTGCTCCCTGTACTGTGTTATCCAGGTGTTGTGAAGCTGTCTGCTCCTGTACTGTCTTGTTTAGGTATTGTGAAGCTGTCTGCTCCTGTACTGTCTTATCTCAGGTGTTGTGAAGCTGTCTGCTCCCTGTACTGTCTTGTCTAGGTGTTGTGAAGCTGTCTGCTCCTGTACTGTCTTATCCAGGTGTTGTGAAGCTGTCTGCTCCTGTACTGTCTTATCCAGGTGTTGTGAAGCTGTCTGCTCCTGTACTGTCTTATCCAGGTGTTGTGAAGCTGTCTGCTCCCTGTACTGTCTTGTCCCCAGGTGTTGTGAAGCTGTCTGCTCCCTGTACTGGCTTGTTTAGGTGTTGTGAAGCTGTCTGCTCCTGTACTGTCTTGTTTAGGTATTGTGAAGCTGTCTGCTCCCTGTACTGTCTTATCCAGGTGTTGTGAAGCTGTCTGCTCCCTGTACTGTCTTGTCCAGGTGTTGTGAAGCTGTCTGCTCCTGTACTGTCCTGTCTAGGTGTTGTGAAGCTGTCTGCTCCCTGTACTGTCTTGTCTAGGTGTTGTGAAGCTGTCTGCTCCTGTACTGTCTTGTCTTGTGAAGCTGGCTGCTCCTGTACTGTCTTGTGGTGTTGTGAAGCTGTCTGCTCCTGTACTGTCTTGTCCAGGTATTGTGAAGCTGTCTGCTCCCTGTACTGGCTTGTTTAGGTGTTGTGAAGCTGTCTGCTCTCTGTACTGTCTTGTTTAGGTATTGTGAAGCTGTCTGCTCCTGTACTGTGTCCTGTTGTGACTGTCTGCTCCCTATCCAGGTGTTGTGAAGCTGTCTGCTCCCTGTACTGTGTTATCCAGGTGTTGTGAAGCTGTCTACTCCCTGTACTGTCTTGTCTAGGTGTTGTGAAGCTGTCTGCTCCCTGTACTGTCTTATCCAGGTGTTGTGAAGCTGTCTGCTCTCTGTACTGTCTTGTCCAGGTATTGTGAAGCTGTCTGCTCCTGTACTGGCTTGTTTAGGTGTTGTGAAGCTGTCTGCTCCCTGTACTCTCTTATCCAGGTGTTGTGAAGCTGTCTACTCCTGTACTGTCTTATCCAGGTGTTGTGAAGCTGTCTGCTCCTGTACTGTCTTACCCAGGTGTTGTGAAGCTGTCTGCTCCTGTACTGTCTTGTCCAGATATTGTGAAGCTGTCTGCTCCCTGTACTGGCTTGTTTAGGTGTTGTGAAGCTGTCTGCTCCTGTACTGTCTTGTTTAGGTATTGTGAAGCTGTCTGCTCCTGTACTGTCTTATCCAGGTGTTGTGAAGCTGTCTGCTCCTGTACTGTCTTGTCCAGGTATTGTGAAGCTGTCTGCTCCCCTGTACTGTCTTGTCCAGGTGTTGTGAAGCTGTCTGCTCCTGTACTGTCTTATCCAGGTGTTGTGAAGCTGTCTGCTCCTGTACTGTCTTGTCCAGGTGTTGTGAAGCTGTCTGCTCCTGTACTGTCTTGTTTAGGTGTTGTGAAGCTGTCTGCTCCTGTACTGTCTTATCCAGGTGTTGTGAAGCTGTCTGCTCCTGTACTGTCTTGTCCAGGTGTTGTGAAGCTGTCTGCTCCCTGTACTGTCTTGTTTAGGTGTTGTGAAGCTGTCTGCTCCCTGTACTGTCTTGTTTAGGTGTTGTGAAGCTGTCTGCTCCTGTACTGTCTTGTTTAGGTGTTGTGAAGCTGTCTGCTCCTGTACTGTCTTATCCAGGTGTTGTGAAGCTGTCTGCTCCCTGTACTGTCTTGTCAGGTGTTGTGAAGCTGTCTGCTCCTGTACTTTCTTGTTTAGGTGTTGTGAAGCTGTCTGCTCCCTGTAGTCTTATCCAGGTGTTGTGAAGCTGTCTGCTCCCTTTGTACTGTCTTGTCCAGGTGTTGTGAAGCTGTCTGCTCCCTGTACTGTCTTGTCAGGTGTTGTGAAGCTGTCTGCTCCCTGTACTGTCTTGTCCAGGTGTTGTGAAGCTGTCTGCTCCCTGTACTGTCTTGTCCAGGTGTTGTGAAGCTGTCTGCTCCTGCTGTCTTGTTTAGGTGTTGTGAAGCTGTCTGCTCCTGTACTGTCTTGTCAGGTGTTGTGGGAGCTGTCTGCTCCCTGTACTGTCTTGTTTAGGTATTGTGAAGCTGTCTGCTCCCTGTACTGTCTTATCCAGGTGTTGTGAAGCTGTCTGCTCCTGTACTGTCTTGTTTAGGTGTTGTGAAGCTGTCTGCTCCTGTACTGTCTTGTCCAGGTGTTGTGAAGCTGTCTGCTCCCTGTACTGTCTTGTTTTTGGTGTTGTGAAGCTGTCTGCTCCTGTACTGTCTTGTTTAGGTGTTTGTGAAGCTGTCTGCTCCTGTACTGTCTTGTCAGGTGTTGTGAAGCTGTCTGCTCCTGTACTGTCTTTTTCTCTTGTTTTAGGTGTTGTGAAGCTGTCTGCTTCCTGTACTGTCTTGTCCAGGTGTTGTGAAGCTGTCTGCTCCTGTACTGTCTTGTCAGGTGTTGTGAAGCTGTCTGCTCCTGTGCTGGCTTGTTTAGGTGTTGTGAAGCTGTCTGCTCCTGTACTGTCTTGTTTGGTGTTGTGAGAGCTGTCTGCTCCTGTACTGTCTTGTCAGGTGTTGTGAAGCTGTCTGCTCCCTGTACTGTCTTGTCAGGTGTTGAGGAAGCTGTCTGTTCCATGTTCTGGCTTGTCCAGGTGATCGCCAGTTTCCTCATCATTACTCTTCATTAGAGTTGCCTCCAGTCCCTTAATGGAGCGTTGCACCCTGGAGATCACCCGGACAACGGCTCCCCTACTGACTAGTTCCAGAGCTTCCCTCTCCACAGCGTGATAGTGAGCCAATGACGGGCCTCTCACTGAGGCATCTGCAGAGGTCACAGAAGTCATAGCCATCATCTCCCTCTCTGCTCAGAGAGACTGCAGCTCTGAAGGTAGACTCAACATACATAGGATTAACAGGACCAGGGAAGAGCCGACAGGACAGACTCATCAGGACAACAGGAAAGGTTCCTTGCCCTTTGCTTTCCCCTTTCTCTCCTTCTTTCCATCCATCCTTCCCTCCTTTTCCCCCCTCTTCCTTTCTCTCCTACCTCTATTTCTCAGGACTCGTCCTCTGCATTTCCCGGAGGCTTGTTGCTCTGAAGTCATTTGTCTCCAGTCGCGCCGGCGAGACCCTAATCTCAGCTTCTCAGCGGTTATATAATGCTGGCAACCACATTTTGACAGTGTGTGAAAATTAATGCAATATGGTGTTATGAGTCATAAATGAAAAATTTTTATAATCAGTCTTAACCATGAGTTGACCTTTTAAATGGGACATGTAACAATGACATGATTCACATACAGTACACTACACATATTCACATTTATCACCCTGACCTAATTCTGATAGACTCTGTGTTTGTATGCTGTGCCGTGCTAATTGAGTCATTGAGTCTTTCTCTCTCCCTCTTACTCTCTCACTCTGTCTTTGGCCATATCTCTCTTTCCCTTGATCTGTCTGTCTCTTCAGTTAAATCCAGAACTTGTAAATCAACAGTGCAGGATCCTTCAAGGTCAGAGCACTTACAGCAAATTAAAATGAGCCTGGAATTTACAACCACTCATTAAACCTGGGGAGACACTGTTAATTGGATATCAACCTCTTATAACTCACCCCTGTTAACTGTCACTGAGAATTGCTATCATAAGTCAAAGACCTGCTGCAATGTAGATGTGGGTACTAGTCTGTCAACAAACAAATTCAGTGTGTGTGTGTGTGTGTGTGTGTGTGTGTGTGTGTGTGTGTGTGTGTGTGTGTGTGTGTGTGTGTGTGTGTGTGTGTGTGTGTGTGTGTGTGTGTGTGTGTGTGTGTGTGTGTGTGTGTGTGTGTGTGTGTGTGTGTGTGTGTATTGTGTGGGTGGGTGGGTGGGTGGGTTGGGTGGGTTTAGATGGTGGTGCGTGTGTGTGTGTTTTCATATGACAGTTGGCCATCTGTGGGGTCAGGGTAGTTACCGAGATGCAGGTCTGCAGGGGAGAGAAAGGTGTGATTTATAAAAAGATGATTGCTTCTTGGGACTTGCAATACATGATGTAGGTTACAGCGGAGAGGTCAGCCTGCAGAGCTAAGGGCCTCTGTACACTCCCGTTCACTCCTGCTCTCTCCCGTTCTACTCCAGTGGTTTCTCATCAGTCTGGGACAGCTCAACGGGGAATTACAGGTTGCTGTGGTATGACGAGGTCCAGCCCTTCCTGAGGACCAGTCTGGCTGGAAAGGGGATTCGACTACTGTGGGTTTCACAGTTTCTGGAACTACTCGTTCGCTTCCTCTCCCTCTCTTTTATGACTTCTCTCTGACTCTCTCTCTTTCTCTCTCTCTCTCTTCCCTGCTCTCTCTCTCTCCCTCTCCCTCTCCCTCTCTCTCTCTCTCTCTCTCTCTCTCCCTCTCTCTCTCTTTCCCTCTCGCTCTTGCTCTCTCGCTCTCTCTTTCTCTGTTTCCCTCTCTCTCTCTCTCTCTGTTTCCCTCTCGCTCCCTCTCGCTCCCTCTCCCCCTCTCTCTCTCTCTCTCTCGCTCTCTCTCTCTTTCCCTCTCCCTCTCCCTCTCTCTCTCTCTGTCTCTCTCTCTCTCTGTCCCTCCCTCTCTGTCCCTCCCTCTCTCTCTCTCTCTCTCTCTCTCTCTCTCTCTCTCTCTCTCTCTCTCTCTCTCTCTCTCTCTCTCTCTCTCCCTCTCTCTCTCTCTCTCTCTCTCTCCTCTCTCTCTCTGTCTCCCTCTGTTATTTTGCATTTTGGCTGTCTTTCTCAGTTTTTTCTCTCTCCCTCTTTATCACCCTTTTTCTCTTCATTCTCTTTCTTCCACCCACTTGCATTGTGGGAAATCTACATTGCAGTAGCACAATAATATTGTTCTGGCTCCATAACAACAGAAATCACAGTGATTCATATGACTATGGGAGAAAACAATAAACCATAAACAATACTATTTTATTTTGATGAAAGGCTACATTTAAGCAGGATTTGATTGAATCCATTCTCCAAATAAGTCACTTGCTATGTTTATTTGTGTATTGTCTTGGTCTTGTCAGTGTCTTTATACAGATCTAGAATCTTAATTTGTTACAGGATAACTTTCTGCAATGTGGGACATGTAAAACTTTTGAGTGTATTTGAGGTTTAAAAAGGCTTTGGAGATTTCAGATTTGGTTTTCCCTTATGAAATATATTAAATCCCAGCGAAATGTCCTGAATTATGATCCTAATAATTCACATTTCCTGTTAGTTCAGGATTATTTTCCTGCTGTGCAAACTGGCTCAAATTCATCCTACATTTGTACAAACACTGATAATTTGTGTAATGAGTTCATTACCATTCCAACGTCAACTTAAAAAAAAGCGCTGTCTCAATTAATTATAATACACAATCTTGCCGTGCAGTAGAACAACAATGCCAAAACAAACATAGTCAACCTTTCCTTCGTGTAAATATGCTGTCAATACAACTCACACACATCGGCATTATGCTCCACAGGGAACCAAGATGAGTGGAGTAAATAGGCTGGGGGAGTTCGTAACATTGATCGTACAGTACTGTGTCTATAATCCCTATGCATGGAGAGTAAAGACATGCTGCAGGACAGGGGCCTAACATTACCTGCGTGTTTAGAGGTCAATGTTCTCCCTCCACTGTTGGTCACGTTGCAACTCTTAACCACTTCGCCATTAGCATGCGGGTGGGGAGGAGGTGTGTGTGCATGTCTGAGCATGTGAGATCGCCATTAACATGCAGGTGGAGGAGGTGTGTGCATGTCTGAGCATGTGGAGGTCGTAGGAGAGAGAGAGATCGAGGCATTTAGATCCAGCCTCGGCTGCCAGCCACACTGAATAATCAGAGTCAAAAACGGTTTTTGTTTTTGTACCATCTAAATCGGTGGTTTTCCCCAAACTTTTATGGTCCCGTACCCTTCAAACATTCAACCTCCAGCTGCGTACCCCGCCTAGCACCTCTAGCACCAGGGTCAGCGCAAACTCCGATGTTGTTTTTACCACACACACTATCCGGTGCATTTATTAAACATAAGACGGAGTGTGAGTTTTGTCACAAGAGCTCTTGTAGGACCAGGAGCAAATAATAATATAACAGTAATCAATCATTTTTGCTCTTTATTTAGCCATCTGATATATTAAACTTTATTTGTTCATCAAAAACTTGTGATTAACTCACCACAGATTAATGAAAGGGTGTGCTGAAAGGATGCACAGAACTCTGCAATGTTGGGTGGTATTGGAGAGTCTCAGTCCGGAAGGGGAGCCACTCGGTCAGTCGTGACACAGGTGATTATTCTGTTAAATTGCTTCTACCCCAAATCAAATTGAAACTCTTCATATTTGACTTCCAATGCAATTTCATATAGGACGGTGTAGCCTGTTGCATCTAACAGTTACATCAGTTTCAGTGAACTCGCTGTGAACGAGTGGATCTGATTAACAGGTCATCATCAGCTGACGCTGTCTTTGTTTATAGTCCTGGGGCCTTTTTAAAAAAACAGGGTGGATGCTTTTGTTGGCCAAGTATCTGCCCAGGTGGAGGAGCTATGTGTCTCTCTGTGTGTGTCGTCTCATGTGTCTGCTCAGTGATGTGATATTCTGGTGTGCCTCCGTGTGTGTGTGCCTCCGTGTGTGTGTGTGTGTGTGTGTGTGTGTGTGTGTGTGTGTGTGTGTGTGTGTGTGTGTGTGTGTGTGTGTGTGTGTGTGTGTGTGTGTGTGTGTGTGTGTGTGTGTGTGTGTGTGTTTTGCAGGTGCTTCCAGATCTAGTGCTTTGTGAAACTGGGGAGGTCCTGTCATCTCCCCTATCTATCCTCTCAGCCTCAATCTCTTTCCTTCTCTCCTCTCCTTTCTCTTCTCTTCTCTCCTCCTTTTCTTCTCTCCTCTCCTTTTCTCTTTGTCTCCACTCTCCCTCTCTCTTCTCTCCCGTCCCTTTTTCTCCTCTCCCTCTCCTGTCCCTTTCTCTTCTCTCCTCTCCTGTCCTTTCTCTTCTCTCCTGTCCTTTCTCTTTCTCCTCTCCGTCCCTTTCTCTTCTCTTCTCTCCAGTCCTTTCTGCTTCTCTTCTCTCCTCTCCCGTCCCTTTCTCTTCTCTTCTCTTCTCTCCGTCCTTTCTCTTTCTCTTCTCTTCTCTCCCGTCTCTTCTCTTCTCTTCTCTTCTCTTCCTCTCCGTCCTTTCTCTTCTCTTCTCTCCCTCCCGTCCCTTTCTCTTCTCTTCTCTCCCGTCCCTTTCTCTTCTCTTCTCCGTCCTTTTCTCTTCTCTTCTCTCGTCCACTTTCTCTTCTCTTCTTCTCCCGTCCTTTCTCTTCTCTTCTCTCCTCTCCCGTCCTTTCTCTTCTCTTCTCTCCGTCTTCTCTCCTTCCTTTCTCTTTCTCTTCTCTTCTTCTCCCGTCCTTTCTCTTCTCTTCTCTCCGTCCCTTTCTCTTCTCTTCTCTCCTCTCCTTTCTCTTTCTCCCGTTCTCTTCTCTCCGTCCTTTCTCTTCTCTTCTCTTCCGTCCCTTTCTCTTCTCTCCTCTCCCGTCCTTTCTCTTCTCTCCCCGTCCCTTTCTCTTCTCTCCGTCCTTTCTCTTCTCTTCTCTCCCGTCCCTTTCTCTTCTCTTCTCTCCCGTCCCTTTCTCTTCTCTCCCTCCGTCCTTTCTCTTCTCTTCTCTTCTCTCCTCTCCCGTCCTTTCTCTTCTCTCCGTCCCTTTCTCTTCTCTTCTCCCTTTCCGTCTCCTCCTTTCTCTTTCTCTTCTCTCCCGCCTTTCTCTCTCCGTCCTTTTCTCTTCTCTTCCGTCCCTTTCTCTTCTCTTCTCTCCTCTCCTGTCCCTTTCTCTTCTCTCCCGTCCCTTTCTCTTCTCTTCTCTCCAGTCCCTTTCTCTTCTCTCCCCCGTCCCTTTCTCTTCTCTTCTCTCCTCTCCCGTCCCTTTCTCTTCTCTAAACCCCGTCCCTTTCTCTTCTCTTCTCTCTCCGTCCCTGCTCTTCTCTCCTGTCCTTTCTCTTCTCTTCTCTTCTCTTCTCTTCTCTTTCTCTTCTCTTCTCTCCTGTCCCTTTCTCTTCTCTTCTCTCTCCGTCCCTTTCTCTTCTTCTCTAAGTCCACGCTTTCTCTTCTCTTCTCTCCTCTCCTTCCTTTCTCTTCTCTCCCGTCCTTTCTCTTCTCTTCTCTCCTCTTTCTCTTCTCTTCTCGTCCTTTCTCTTCTCTCCTGTCCTTTCTCTTCTCTTCTCTCCTCTCCTGTCCTTTCTCTTCTCTTCTCTCCCGTCCTTTCTCTTCTCTTCTCTTCTCTCTCCCGTCCCACTTTCTCTTCTCTTCTCCGTCCCGTCCCTTTCTCTTCTCTCCTCTCCGTCCTTTCTCTTCTCTTCTCTCCGTCCTTTCTCTTCTCTTCTCTCCTCTCTGTCCTTTCTCTTCTCTTCTCTTCTCTCCTCTCCCGTCCTTTCTCTTCTCTTCTCACCTGTCCCTTTCTCTTCTCTTCTCTCTCTCCCGTCCTTTCTCTTCTCTCCTCTCCCGTCCTTTCTCTTCTCTCTCTCCAGAATTCCTTTCTCTTCTCTTTGCCACTCCTCTCCAAAGTCCCTTTCCTCAGCTTCTCTCCTAGTCCTTTCTCATATATACGTCCATAGCTATAAGCCTTCTCTCCAGTCCTTTGCTCTTCTCTCCCGTCCCTTTCTCTTCTCTTCTCTCCCGTCCCTTTCTCTTCTCTTCTCTCCCGTCCCTTTCTCTTCTCTCCCGTCCCTTTCTCTTCTCTCCCGTCCCTTTCTCTTCTCTTCTCTCCCGTCCCTTTCTCTTCTCTTCTCTCCCGTCCCTTTCTCTTCTCTTCTCTCCTCTCCCGTCCCTTTCTCTTCTCTTCTCTCCTCTCCCGTCCCTTTCTCTTCTCTGCCCTCCCGTCCCTTTCTCTTCTCTTCTCTTCTCTCCTCTCCCGTCCCTTTCTCTTCTCTCCCGTCCCTTTCTCTTCTCTTCCGTCCCTTTCTCTCCTCTCCCGTCCCTTTCTCTTCTCTCCCGTCCCTTTCTCTTCTCTCCCGTCCCTTTCTCTTCTCTCCCGTCCCTTTCTCTTCTCTCCCGTCCCTTTCTCTTCTCTCCCGTCCCTTTCTCTTCTCTCCTCTCCTGTCCCTTTCTCTTCTCTTCTCTCCTCTCCCGTCCCTTTCTCTTCTCTCCTCTCCTGTCCCTTTCTCTTCTCTCCTCTCCCGTCCCTTTCTCTTCTCTCCCGTCCCTTTCTCTTCTCTTCTCTCCTCTCCCGTCCCTTTCTCTTCTCTCCCGTCCCTTTCTCTTCTCTTCTCTTCTCTCCTGTCCCTTTCTCTTCTCTTCTCTCCTCTCCCGTCCCTTTCTCTTCTCTCCCGTCCCTTTCTCTTCTCTTCTCTCCTCTCCCGTCCCTTTCTCTTCTCCCCCGGTCCTTTCTCTTCTCTTCTCTCCTCTCCCGTCCCTTTCTCTTCTCTCCCGTCCCTTTCTCTTCTCTTCTCTCCTCTCCTGTCCCTTTCTCTTCTCTTCTCTCCTCTCCCGTCCATTTCTCTTCTCTTCTCTCCTCTCCCGTCCCTTTCTCTTCTCTTCTCTCCTCTCCCGTCCCTTTCTCTTCTCTCCTCTCCCGTCCCTTTCTCTTCTCTTCTCTTCTCTCCTGTCCCTTTCTCTTCTCTTCTCTCCTCTCCCGTCCTTTCTCTTCTCTCCTCTTCCGTCCCTTTCTCTTCTCTTCTCTCCCGTCCCTTTCTCTTCTCTCCCGTCCCTTTCTCTTCTCTTCTCTCCAGTCCCTTTCTCTTCTCTTCTCTCCCGTCCCTTTCTCTTCTCTTCTCTCCTCTCCCGTCCCTTTCTCTTCTCTTCTCTTCTCTCCCGTCCCTTTCTCTTCTCTTCTCTCCCGTCCCTTTCTCTTCTCTCCTCTCCCGTCCCTTTCTCTTCTCTTCTCTTCTCTCCCGTCCCTTTCTCTTCTCTTCTCTCCTCTCCCGTCCCTTTCTCTTCTCTTCTCTCCCGTCCCTTTCTCTCCTCTTCTCTCCTCTCCCGTCCCTTTCTCTTCTCTTCTCTCCCGTCCCTTTCTCTTCTCTTCTCTCCCGTCCCTTTCTCTTCTCTTCTCTCCCGTCCCTTTCTCTTCTCTCCCGTCCCTTTCTCTTCTCTCCCGTCCCTTTCTCTTCTCTTCTCTCCTCTCCCGTCCCTTTCTCTTCTCTTCTCTCCCGTCCCTTTCTCTTCTCTTCTCTCCCGTCCCTTTCTCTTCTCTTCTCTTCTCTCCCGTCCCTTTCTCTTCTCTTCTCTCCTCTCCCGTCCCTTTCTCTTCTCTTCTCTCCTCTCCCGTCCCTTTCTCTTCTCTTCTCTCCTCTCCCGTCCCTTTCTCTTCTCTTCTCTCCTCTCCCGTCCCTTTCTCTTCTCTCCCGTCCCTTTCTCTTCTCTCCAGTCCCTTTCTCTTCTCTCCTCTCCCGTCCCTTTCTCTTCTCTCCTCTCCCGTCCCTTTCTCTTCTCTCCTCTCCCGTCCCTTTCTCTTCTCTCCCGTCCCTCTCTCTTCTCTCCCGTCCCTTTCTCTTCTCTTCTCTCCCGTCCCTTTCTCTTCTCTTCGTCTCCTTGTCTCTTCTCTTCTCTCCGTCCCTTTCTCTTTCTCCTAGTCCCTTTCTCTTCTCTCCTCTCCTGTCTCTTTCTCTTCTCTCCTCTCCCGTCCCTTTCTCTTCTCTCCTCTCCCGTCCCTTTCTCTTCTCTCCCGTCCCTTTCTCTTCTCTCTCCGTCCTCTTTCTCTTCTCTTCTCTCCCGTCCCTTTCTCTTCTCTTCTCTCTCTCCCGTCCTTTCTCTTCTCTTCTCTCCTCTCCCGTCCCTTTCTCTTCTCTCCAGTCCCTTTCTCTTCTCTCTCTCCTCTCCGTCCTTTCTCTTCTCTCCTCTCCCGTCCTTTCTCTCTCTTCTCTTCTCTCCGTCCCTTTCTCTTCTTCTCCCGTCCCTCTTCTCTTTCTCTCCCGTCCCTTTCTCTTCTCTTCTCTCCTCTCCCGTCTCTCTTTCTCTTTCTCTTCTCCTCTCCGTCCCTTTCTCTTTCTCTTCTCTTCTCTCCTCTCCGTCTCTTTCTCTTCTCTTCTCTCCTGTCCCTTTCTCTTCTCTTCTCTCCGTCCTTTCTCTTCTCTTCTCTCTTCTCCTCCGTCCCTTTCTCTTCTCTCCGTCCCTTTCTCTTCTCTCTCCGTCCCTTTCTCTTCTCTCCCGTCCCTTT
>NW_025749461.1:0-24682 GCF_021184085.1 Oncorhynchus gorbuscha | reverse complement strand
ACCTGCATAACAGTAAATAAGGTATTTCTGTTTTTGTTTTCATAAATGTGCAAACAGTTCTAAAAACGTGTTTTCACTTTGTCATTATGGGGTATTGTGTGTAGCTTGATGAGGATATTTCTTTATTTAATCCACTTTAGAATAAGGCTGCAACGTAACAAAATGTGGAAAAAGTCAAGTGCTCTGAATACTTTCCGAATGCACTATATATTTTGGGAAAATCCAATATAACACATCATTGAGTTCCACTTCATATTTTCAAGGATTGTGGTGGCTGCATCATTTTATGGATATTCTTGTCATCAGCAAGGATTAGTGAGTTTTTTTAGGATAAAAAGAAACGGAATCGAGCTAACCTCAGGCAAAATCCTACAGGAAAACCTGGTTCAGTTTGCAGACAGGCTCAGGTCAGGCAGAAGTTCATAAACCATGTCAGAATCAGGCAGGTACAGAAAGGCAGGCAGCGTCTGGGCAGGGAGAAAAGTCAGAACTGGAAATGCTAGAAAGCAGTAAAAACCAGGAAACACGCTGGGACGACCAGACAATACAAGACGAACTGGCAACAGACAAACAGAAAACGCAGGTATAAATACACAGGGGATAATGGGGAAAATGGGAGACACCTGGTGGGGGGTGGAGACAAGCACAAGACATGTGAAACCGATCAGGGTGTGACAACTGCTCTACTCTTGCCCATTGGTCCTGTCTCTCTAGCCCAGAGGAAGGAAGGAGCTTATCTGAGTGACAGAGACAGGGAGATATTACATCTTTGTTAGATGATCCATGAACAGAGGTACGTTGAACACACATGAAACAACCTTTTAAAGCTCCTCTATGGTGCCACTTCATAAACACACATCTCTTACAGCTAACAGAGCAGCACTTATACATTTCACATATCACTGACTTGTCACGCACAGCCCACTGTATGTCAGTCAATGAATTGGAGCAACGAAGAATAAACTATATCTGACTGATAGTTTTTAAAATAACAAGACTATTACAGTTAACAGTACCAAACAGCGTACTAAACAAATATTTAGTTGTGTTAAACAACACTGCTCTCCTTTTAACAGTAAGTTAAGTGGCCATAGCATGATTCAATTTGGCCCCTTCTCTGTAGATTTATGAGACTGGGATGTATTGCTACGCTGCCTAGCTAACTGAATCTAATCATATTTATGAATGCTCCATCCTTCTACTGGGTGCTGGGCAGTGAGTGATCGGACAGAGAGAGTTTATGATCAAAGCAACAATAGTGGTAAATTATCTGTTCTTTTTCCTTCTATCCATCAATTCAATTTGTGGGCTTTATTGGCATGGGAAACGTGTTTACATTGCCAAAGCAAGTGAAATAAACAATTACATAAATGTAAACCTCAAAATAATGTTGACCTTGACAGGAGAATCAAAGCCCTATGTGTGGTCCTTCTGTAGCTCAGTTGGTAGAGCATGGCGCTTGTAACGCCAGGGTAGTGGGTTCGATCCCCGGGACCACCCATACGTAGAATGTATGCACACATGACTGTAAGTCGCTTTGGATAAAAGCGTCTGCTAAATGGCATATATTATTATTATTTTTATATTCATAGCCATGGCAGTGTTCATTGTTCATGATGAAAAATGGGATAGAGGATCTTTCAGCTGTTTCTGACGTTATGCAAGAGGCCTGTCAACACTTCTCTCAGGTTTAAGGAAAAGCCACTGTGACACAGTCAGAGGGAAATCTGAGCCCTGAGAAAAGTGTGTGGGGAATCTACTAAATAGGAAGGAACTTAGAGTACACCAGGGATTCACCATACTGCTAATCACTCGCTGATGCATCGATCGACTGGTCTTGAAAGCATGTGTATTGAGATTGTGCATGCGTGTGTGCGTTCTTACACTAATGGGTGTGTGCTCGAGCTTGAGTGAGTGCCTATTGGATACTACTGTACAGTAACCGCATGATCTGCTGGCCTCTAACTCTGTCCTTGTTCATAGCCTTTCGACACTTTCCCATAAGGAAGATAAGTCTTGCCAGGCTGAAGGAAGTCTGTGGGTGAAGTGCCCTGATATGGTGAAGGGTTCTGAGGTAAATGTGAAGGTGATGAACGGTAGTCAGGCTGAGAGGCTCTGAGAGCCGTCGTGTAGGAGTCAGAGGTCTGTGTGGACCAGGACATGGTGCTGCTGGGTCACAATGTGGTGAGATCGCTGAGGAAAACAGGATATGTGTCTAGTCAACAACACGAGCAACAGGGGACAGTGTTTTGACCTGGTGGTCTGACCTCAAACATTTTTTATATTTGAGAATTTAAAATGTTCAGGTTATCCACATAAATAGCCTACATGTAGACTAGGCCTACATGCTGTATCTGCCTAATCACCCCAATTGTGAATGAAGTTGTTCCCTTGATCTAGTCATGTGGAAAAGCTCTATTTAGTGATAAATTAGTAATGTCAATAAATCATTGAGTGAACCGATCTCATCCCATCTAGAATTAAACTCTGCATTTACTGTAACCAAATACCTGGTCCATATATAGTTACAACTTTATCAATACGCTAAGAGCTAGTGTGCTCTTTAAAATATATTTCAATAAATAAAATGGACCAAATTCAACATGAAAGCTTATCACAATTGCACAATAGTTTGGCACAGTGGAAGCATCATAATACCCATAAAACCTAGCGGTAAAAACCGGTAATACTTCCAATAGTTTTTTCACCATTCATTTTTGCGTCTGGGATTTTAGAACTACTGTACTTCATATATAAGGTCTGTGTTTCGTGTTGGCTTACCCTGGCGTGACATGTTGACAAATAAAATACAATTATTTCATTCAACAAAGTTGATGGAAAATGGTCACTGGTTAGCTGTGTTACTGAATGTTGAAGGGACTTTTTTTTACTATAATGTGTATGGCTATAATAACAACAACCAAAACTTAATCCCACAGAACAAGCTGAAAGATCTTATCTCAGAATTAAAAGGCTTATTCTCCTACAGAGAATATAATTGTTGGGGGTGATTTCAACATGGCCCCAGATGAGTCAACTAATAGATATCCCCCCCAGATATTATGTGCATTAAAATAGTCTTATCTCCAACTTTTGTGACTCTTATGCATAGTTCAGAAACCAGCTATTAAGCAATTTTCATGGTTCAAACCCAATGGTCCCAGAAAATCAAGAATTGATTATTGACTTATTTCAAATAATTTAGCCAACTATGACTGTAACACTTCTGTTTCAGCTTCTATTCTCACTGATCATTGTGTCATATCTCTAGATTTAAAACCTACAATCCATAAATCTGGACATTTAACGCTGATTTTCTTAAGGATGAGAGTTACAGTGGGGCAAAAAAGTATTTAGTCAGCCACCAATTGTGCAAGTTCTCCCACTTAAAATATGAGAGAGGCCTGTAATTTTCATCATAGGTACACTTCAACTATGACAGACAAAATGAAGAAGGAAAAATCCAGAAAATCACATTGTAGGATTTTAAATGAATTTATTTGCAAATGATTAAACTAATGTGGTTACATTCTTTTCTCTGTGATATGGATGGCCTGTGGTTCAGTGTCCCCACGTTCTTTAAAAAAAATGAGGAATAGATTTCTTGCTTAGATGTATCTTCAATATTAACACATTACCTGTGAAACTTTCTGCATTTCATCAATAAGTGTTATTATATTATAAATTGGCATATAAAACACAACTTTACTTCACATAACACACCAATGTGGAATAACAGGTGTATGCTGTACCATAACAAGACCAATTACTTTGAAGAATGGATTTACAAAAATATTTGGTCTGTTACAGCTCTTTTAGATGAAAGTGGTAATATCCTCCGCTACAATGATTTTATGATAAAACATGACTTTCCTTGTTGCCCTAAGCAATACTGTACAGTCATGAATGTTATTTCTTCTAGTCTTGTACTGCTGGTGAAAGGTGATGTTATGTTCAGATGTGTCTCCTTGCCTACTCTCTTTGTACATAGATGGCTGTTGTTTGTGAGATAAGAAGTGTAACAGTAAACATGGTAGACAAGTTATTTCCAAAAACAGTTATCATTTATTTTTATATCTGTCCATTTTTTTTGTATCTGTAATGAAGAAAATAAGAACAAAATATGTATCTTTCCCTTTACCAACCAAGGCCAAAGTGAATCATTTAAAATGTAAAGCATAATGACTGTACATTTTGTGGGAATGACATTGAAACTACTTAACATATTTTATTGCAATCATATTACCACATTCTGGGTGGAGTTAAATGACTAATTAACTTCAAAGAATATTAAAATTGACAAGTTCACATAAAATGACATAAAATTTGGTTTATTCCAAGATGATAACGATTTCAATTTCCTGGTCAATAATATAATTGTTTTAGACAACTTATTTGTACACAAATGTAGATTTTTGAAGACTACCCCCTTATTATTGATTTTTTAAAGTTAGCTTGATATTTTTGTGCAATCATTACGATTTGTTAAAAACAAACAAGTCCTGAAACGCAGTGCTGCCTTTGTTCCATACAAGCTTATATGATATGTATAATTGAATGTACAGTATAAGACCTGTGTGTGTGTGTGTGTATATACACACACACACACACACACACACACACACACACACACACACACACACACACACACACACACACACACACACACACACACACGTGTGTGTGCTTGGTTATGTTCAATGTATTATTCAAGTGTCGTATATGTTTGAACAATTTGAAGTATAATAATAAAACATATATATATGTATATATTTTTTTTTTTACTGTCGACCACCGATGGGTGGTAACTTAATGTCGCTGCAGTAGAGTCATTGATCAAATTTCTGTGTTTTTTTCCCTTAACTTAGGGTCGTCAACTGTTTGTGACCCAACTGTTATCAACTGCACGTGAAGAACATAAATCAGCAGTGCGCCAACGCGTCAGGAAAAGGAGAGGTTGGAAAGTAAAAACTGGCTTTTGGCTACAACTCCACATTTGTTCTTTACAGAAAAGATTATGTATTTTCAGAGGGCTCCAACAATGCCAAAAAGAGAAATGTTGAATTCTGCAGTGGACGTCATGCTCATTTGGGTAGTTAGTGATGTTGCATGTAAATAGGACTTAATGTTTTAGCTGACTAATCTCAACTGTCATGTATTGTCTTATATTGTCTTGTCATTTTGCTTTTCCCTCTGTTCGTTTTCCCCCTGCTGGTCTTTTTAGGTTCGTTCCCCTTTTTCTCTCTCCCTTCCTCTCTCTCTTCTCTCTATCGTTCCGTTCCTGCTCCCAGCTGTTCCTATTCCCCTAATCAATCATTTAGTCTTCCCACACCTGTTCCCTATCTTTTTCCCTGATTAGAGTCCCTATTTCTCCCCTTGTTTTCCGTTCCTGCCCTGTCGGATCCTTGTCTATTGTTCACCGTGCTGTGTCTGTGTATCGCCCTGTCGTGTCGTGTTTCCCTCAGATGCTGCGTGGTGAGCAGGTGTCTGAGTCTGCTACGTTCAAGTGCCTTCCCGAGGCAACCTGCAGTTCATGATCGAGTCTCCAGTCTGTTCTCGTCATTACGAGTGGAATTATGCTTTATGATTGTAGATTTACTTTACTGGATTAAAGACTCTGTTTTCGCCAAGTCGCTTTTGGGTCCTCATTCACCTGCATAACATCAACTCCATGGTGAAGGACTTTTCTGGTGGAGTTCATCAGAACGTCCTTCACCATGGTGTTTCGTCAGTTACCATTGTCCTAAATTCTGTAACCTGTTTTTTTCAGGAGTCAGTTGTCTAATGAGAAAATGTGTGTAGTGTATCTTGTAGTTTCCTTTTTGTATTTTGTCCTACAGGAATCAAGGAAAATCAGATGTAAGTCTGGTACTTGTCGCCACATGGTGTCACTGTAAACCCATACACTGTTCCTCATCCTCTAATACCTCCAACTTTTGGAAGTATTCTAGAAAACAGTAGCTGTATTATTGGATATAAATTGAAATATTGGATGTCATGTTTATATATTCATAGAATATTATTAGTTGAATCAGACGTGTTACTGCTTGGTTGGAACAAAAGCCTGCACCTATGCTGGGATGTTAGCTGATTCATGGGTCTGTGGTGTGCCCCCAGGTGTCATTCACACTGAATGAGGACCTGACCAGCCTGTCTGCATTTGGGGAGAAGGCAGCGTCGGTACGAGCCCCACGGGACCATCCAATGACCATGCACAGCGTAGGGGGAAAGACTCTGGCTGTGTTCACTGAAAGCTATGCAGGTAACAGTCAACTGCCCTGCTCTAATACTGGTAAAACAACATGGCGGTATGGTTCATTTGAGTTAACGCAATATGTTGCTTCATAAATAATCAAGAAATGAAACTCCTTCAGATGAATCAGATTAGATTTGGGTGTCCTGCTCAAACAGTCTCTTTGGCATGTCATGGAGAAGTGGAGAGGTTTATAACCAAGATTCATTTGGCTTATTTCATTTTACTTGTCTTGAAAAACTGTAGCTGAAATGTTTTTTAAAAGAGCCTATTTTAAACTCTCCTGATTTTGCCTTGTTATTACGATTACTCTAACACACAGATTTGATTTTATCACCATTTTTAAATTGTATTTAAACATTTCATCCCAACTTTAAAACAGCCTACTGTAACACTTAACGCCTTCTCATGTGCATACATAGTGTCAGCACATGCACCCACATGTACAACTACACGCACCCACATACTGTACATGTATTTTAATGATCTGTTGAATGATTCTCAGAAAGAATAGGAACATCCATAGGCGCATATATATCGTCGCACACACACACAGAGCACTAATTGTGTCTGTTAATGATGTCATTCCTACAGAAGCCATGCACGGAATATCAGTAGTAGTTGGTTCATGTAATATCATGTGTAAGTGGTAAAAAAAAAATGTGCCTAGTGCCCAACTCTGGCAGGCAGAAGGTATTGATTAAGTGGTTGCTTAGCAACAAGCTTCGCTACAGAAGCAGTGAATAGGCTCAGCTGTACTGTACTGTTAGAAAACCATTAATTTCTCTCCCTCATCCCTCCTGCTCTCTCCTTCTCCCTCTAATTCTCTGCCAACCCCCATGCTCTCTCTCTTTTTCGCTGTCAACCCTCATGCTCTCTCTCTCTCTCTCTCTCTCTCTCTCTCTCTCTCTCTCTCTCTCTCTCTCTCTCTCTCTTAACCCTCCTGAAAGGAAATTGGTCAGGAGTGAAACTACAGTACCAGTCAAAAGTTTGGACACACCTACTCATTCAAGGTTTTTTTTTTTTTTTTTTTTTACATTGTAAAATGTAAAAGACATCAAAACTATAAAATAACACATATGGAATCATGTAGTAACCAAAATAAAGTGTTAAACAATTAAAAATATATTTTATATTTTAGATTCTTAGTAGCCACCTATTTCCTTGATGACAGCTTTGCACACTCTTGGCATTCTCTCAACCAGCCTCATGAGGTAGTCACCTGGAATGCATTTCAATTAACAGGTGTTAATGCGCTTGAGCCAAATCAGTTGTGTTGTGACAAGGTATGGGTGGTATACAGAAGATAGCCCTATTTGGTAAAAGACCAAGTCCATATTATGGCAAGAACAGTTCAAATAAGCAAAGAGAAACGACAGTCCATCATTACTTTAAGACATGAATGACAGTCAATTTGGAAAATTTTGAGAAATTTAGAAGTTTCATCGAGTGCAGTCGCAGAAACCATCAAGCGCTATGATGAAACTGGCTCTCATGAGAACCGCCACTAGAAAGGAAGACCCAGAGTTACCTCTGCTGCAGGGGATAAGTTCATTAGAGTTACCAGCCTAAGAAATTGCAGGCCAAATAAATGCTTCAGAGAGTTCAAGTAACAGACACATCTCAACATCAACTGTTCAGAGGCGACTGCATGAATCAGGCCTTCGTGGTCAAATTGCTGGAAAGAAACCACTACTAAAGGACACTAATAATAAGAAGAGACTTGCTTGGGTCAAGAAACACGAGAAATGGACATTAGACTGGTTGAAATCGGTCCTTTGCTCTGAGTCCAAATTTGAGATTTTGTTTCCAACCGCTGTGTCTTTGTGAGACGCAGTGTAGGTGAACGGATGATCTCTGTTATATATGGCCGGTGCCAGTAAACGTCTGCAAAAAAGTGTAATGAAATTGTTGCCAGCAGAGCTGGTTAGGTTGTTTTCATGTTATCCAAAGGTAAACAAATCATTGGCCAGAGGGTCAAGTGTGCAAGCTTAAGAGGGTGTGAACGATGCTGAATGGGTGTAGACGAAGAGCTCTTCACTAGATACCAAAACATTCAATGGTGATTTTCTCGAAAGTGAGTTTACAAGTTGATTAACTTTCAAAGCAGAATTACTTTCCCATTGTTCCTCAAATGGAGTGTATAATATACAATGTTGTAGCTCTGAGTCTATACTTTTATCCAATGTAAAAAACACAATTTTGCTACATAAGAGGGAATCCAGGTAGTGAGTCACATATTGGGAACTCCTTCAAACCTGTTGGAAAAGCATTCCAGGTGAAGCTGGTTGAGAGAATGTTTAGAGTATGCAAAGCTGTCATCAAGGCAAAGGGTGGCTACTTTGAAGAATCTCAAATATAAAATATATTTTGATTTGTTTAACACTTTTTGTTGTTACTACATGATTCTATATGTGTTATTTCATTAGTTTTGATATTCACTATTTTTTCTAAATAAGGCAGGCAGTTATACAGTCAGCTGCCTGGTCTCGGTGTTAACATTTTCTACTGATTATTACTTGCAACACGTGCATCCTTTGTGAGAGAGCAGAGCAGAGGGCGACGAGGTCTTTCTTCCAGGACACAAATGGATCTCTGAGCAACAATGACTTTTCCTGCCTGAACAATATGCTGCTGCTGGCTGGATGATGTCCACATGGACCTGGGCTGGTAGCTTTCACACCAATCTCAGCAAATCCACCCAGCCTCTCAGCTGATCAGACGCTACATACATCTTCTATTCCAGCACCAGCAGGACATGATTTATCTAGACAACTAATCACCAAACCTTGGGTTGAGCTGAATGAAGTGCTTTTGTCTAGAGCTGGGCAGGAGAAACACTGTTAGACTGTTGTAGATACATAGAGTAGAGACAGGGTCAGTAGGAAAGGGCAGGTAACAAGCCGTCTGCCCTCCCACCCACCTACTGTAGGCCCTGACCTTGGCTTCTCCTCTCATTACAGACATGGACAGAACCGACAGGAGCACAGCTCTCGGCCTGACAACCATCACATGATCGCTCCAGTAGAGACAGATAAGAGAGCAGGTCTGAGGGGATGAATCAATGGCAAAAATCCTGTGCTACAAGCTGCCTCACAGAACTAGAGGCTCAGCAAAGACACACTCCAACCCTGAAGAACATTAGCAACAGTAGCAATGCGCATGCCCCACCCGCAGGCATCTATTTTCTGTGTTTGAGGGATGCAAAATGCATTTGTCAGTTAAATCTCACAGATTGATTGCTTTCATTTTATTGCTGCGACTATTTCATTCCCTAGCTTGTGCAGTCATTTTCATATTGTTTCTGTACCATATCTAGGTATACATTATTACAGAATGTATAACGGTGTTATTTAATTTTGTAATTACATTTTTTTTTACGATGCACAAAACAATTTACGCAACAGGGACCTTGATCCAGGAGGGGATTGAATTCATAGAATTAGGAAATAGAATACTTCCCTGAACAAAATTATAACACACATGCAACAATTTCAAACATTTTACTGAGTTACAGTTCATATAAGGAAATCAATCAATTGAAACACATTTATTAGGCCGTCACTTATGGAGTTCACATGACTGGGTATACAGATATGCATCTGTTAGTTACAGATACCTTAAAAAGAAGCTAGGGGCGAGGATCAGATAACCAGTCAGTATCTGGTGTGACCACCATTTGCCTCATGCAGTGTGACATATCTCCTTCACATAGAGTTGATCAGTCTTGATTGTGGCCTGTGGAATGTTGTCACACTCATCTTCAATGGCAGTGTGAAGTTGCTGATATTGGCAGGAACTGGAACACGGTGTTGTACACGTCGCTCCAGAGCATCCCAAACATGCTCAATGGGTGACATGTCTGGTGAGTATGCAGGCCAATGGAATAACTGGGATATTTTCAGCTTTCACTAATTGTGTACAGACCCTTGCTACATGGGGCTGTGCATTATCATGCTGTAACACCAGGCGATGGCAGCTGATGAATGGCACGACAATGGGCCTCAGGATCTCGTCACGGTATCTCTGTACATTCAAATTTCCATCGATAAAATGCAATTGTGTTCGTTGTCCGTACCTTATGCCTGCTCAACCCCACCACCAAATGGGGCACTCTGTTCACAACATTGATATCAGCAAACGCCTCGCCCACATGACACCATACCCGCCATCTGCCAGGTACAGTTGAAACCGGGATTCATCCGTGAAGAGCACACTTCTCCAGCGTGCCAGTGGCCATCGAAGGTGAGCATTGGCCCACTGAATTTGATTACGATGCCAAACTACAGTGAAATCAAGACCTTGGTGAGGATGATGAGCACACAGATGAGCTTCCCTGAGACGGTTTCTGACAGTTTTTGCAGAAATGATTTGGTTGGCAAACCCACAGTTTCATCAGCTGTCCGGGTGGCTTGTCTCAGACAATCCCGCAGGTGAAGAAGCCAGATGTGGAGGTCCTGGGCTGGCGTGGTTACACGTAGTCTGCAGTTGTGAGGCCGGTTGAATGTACTACCAAATTCTCTAAAACAACGGCTTATGGTAGAGAAATTAACATTAAATTATCTGTCAACAGCTCTGGTGGACATCCTTGCAGTCATCATGCCAATTGCACTCTCTCTCAAAACTTGATACATCTGTGGCATTATGTTGTGTGACAAAACTGAACATTTTAGAGTGGCCTTTAATTGTACCCAGCACAAGATGCACCTTTAATGATCATGCTGTTTAATCAGCTTCTTTATATGCCACACCTGCCTCAGGTGGATGGATTATCTTGGCAAAGGAGAAATGATCACCAAGAGGGATGTAAACAAATGTGTGTTTCGAAATACCCCGGTATACAGTATATCGCCCCAGCCGAATATCAGGTATGTTTAGATAGATTTCATTTAGAGTTAAGCGTGTTGATTTTTTTTCAATCTTAGGGTATCCTGCTATTGACACTTTTGAATTAAGCAAGAGAATGTGACAACAATAATTAAGGAGGCCGTCTAGACAACACATGTAGGGTAGACAGAGACAAGTGTTTGGTGGTTGCAGCCCTGGTCCAACCCTTTATGTTAATGTATTCATATATGTGAATACACCTGGTGTATTTATGCAAATTAGATACATGTATTACCCTTTTTTTAACATGAAAAAATACCTGATACAATAATAAAATATATACAGTTGAAGTCGGAAGTGTACATACACTTAGGTTGGAGTCATTAAAATGTTTCAATCACTCCACAAATGTCTTGTTAACAAACTATAGTTTTGGCAAGTCAGTTAGGACATCTACTTTGTGCATTACAAGTCAATTTTACAACAATTGTTTACAGACAGATTATTTCACTGCATCACAATTCCAGTGGGTCAGAAGTATACATACACTAAGTTGACTGTGCCTTTAAACAGCTTGGAAAATTCCAGATAATTATGTTATGACTTTAGAAGCTTCTGGTAGGCAAGTTTTAATTTTAATTTGACCATATAGGCTAGTTGAGAACAAGTTCTCATTTACAGCTGCGACCTGGCCAAGATAAAGCAAAGCAGTGCGACACAAACAACACAGTTACACATGGAATAAACAGACATACAGTCAATAATACAATAGAAAAAGTCTATATACAGTGTGTGCAAATGAGGTAGGATAAGGGAGGTAAGGCAATAAATAGGCCATAATGGCGAAATAATTACAATATAGCAATTAAACACTGGAGTGATAGATGTGCAGAAGATGAGTGCAAGTAGAGGTACTGGGGTGCAAAAGAGCAAAATAAATAACAGTATGGGGTAGTTGGATGGACTATTTACAGATGGGCTATGTACAGGTGCAGTAACCTGTGAGCTGCTCTGACAGCTGGTGCTTAAAGTTAGTGAGGGATATATGAGTCTCCAGCTTCAGTGATTTTTGCAGTTTGTTCCAGTCATTGGCAGCACAGAACTGGAAGGAAAGGCGGCCAAAGTAGGAATTGGCTTTGGGGGTGACCAGTGAAATATACCTGCTGGAGCGTGTGCTATGGGTGGGTGCTGCTATGGTGACCAGTGAGCTAAGATAAGGTGGGGCTTTACCTAGCAAATGCTTATAGATGACCTGGAGCCAGTGGGTTTGGAGACGAATATGAAGCGAGGGCCTGCCAACGAGAGCATACAGTTCGCAGTGGTGGGTAGAATATGGGGCTTTGGTGACAAAATGGATGGCACTGTGATAGACTGCATCCAAATTGCTGAGTAGAGTGTTGGAGGCTATTTTGTAAATGACGTCGCCGAAGTCAAGGATTGGTAGGATAGTCCGTTTTACGAGGGTATGTTTGGCAGCATGAGTGAAGGATGCTTTGTGTGTGAAATAGGAAGCCGATTCTAGATTTCATTTTGGATTGGAGATGCTTAATGTGAGCCTGGAAGGAGAGTTTACAGTCTAACCAGACACCTAGGCATTTGTAATTGTCCACATATTCTAAGTCAGAACCTTCCAGAGTAGTGATGCTGGATGGGCGGGCAGGGATCGGTTGAAGAGCATGCATTTAGTTTTACTTGCAAGGCAGTCATTTGAGAAACTAAGGCTGTTGAGTCTGCCGATAAGAATGCAGTGATTGACAGAGTCGAATGCCTTGGCCAGGTCGATGAATACAGCTGCACAGTATTGTCTCTTATCAATGGCGGTTATAACATCGTTTAGGACCTTGAGCGTGACTGAGGTGCACCCATGACCAGCTCGGAAACCAGATTGCATAGCGGAGAAGGTACGGTGGGATTTGAAATAGTCGGTGATCTGTTTGTTAACTTGGCTTTCGAAGACCTTAGAAAGGGAGGGTAGGATAGATATAGGTCTGTAGCAGTTTGGGTTTAGAGTGTTTCCCCCTTTGAAGAGGGGGATGACCGCGGCAGTTTTCCAATCTTTTGGGATTTCGGACGATACGAAAGAGGTTGAACAGGCTAGTAATAGGGCTTGCAACAATTTCGTCTGATAATTTTAGGAAGAGAGGGTCCAGATTGTTTAGCCCGGTTGATTTGTAGGGGTCCCGATTTTGCAGCTCTTTCAGAACATCAGCTATCTGGATTTGGGTGAAGGAGAAATGGGAAAGGCTGTGGAGTAAGTTGCTGTGGGGTGGGGGGGTGCAGGGCTGTTGACCGGGGTAGGGGTAGCCAGGTGGAAGCCTGGATAGCCGTAGAAAAAATACTTTTTGAAATTCTCAATTATCGTGGATGTATTGGTGGTGACAGTGTTTCCTAGCCTTGGAGCAGTGGGCAGCTGGGAGGAGGTGCTCTTATTCTCCATGGACTTTACAGTGTCCCAGAGCTTTTTGGAGTTTGTGCTACAGGATGCAAATTTTTGTTTGCTTTCCTAACTGCCTGTGTATATTGGTTCCTAACTTCCCTGAAAAGTTGCATATCGCGTGGGAAATTTGATGCTAATGCAGTACACCACAGGATGCTTTTGGGCTGGTCAAGGGCAATCAGGTCTGAAGTGAACCAAGGGCTATATCTGTTCCTGGTTCTACATTTTTGAATGGGGCATGATTATTTAAGATGGTGAGGAAAGCACTTTTAAAGAATAACCAGGTATTCTCTACTGACGGAATGAGGTCAATATCCTTCCAGGATACCGGGCCAAGTCTTTTAGGGAGCGTTTGACAGTGATGAGGGTGGTCGTTTGACCGCAGACCCATTACGGACTCAGGTAATGAGGCAGTGATCGCTGAGATCCTGGTTGAAGACAGCAGAGGTGTATTTGGAGGGCAGGTTGGTTAAGATTATATTTATGAGGGTGCCCGTGTTTACGGATTTGGGGTTGTACCTGGTAGGTTCGTTGATAATTTGGGTGAGATTGAGGGCATCAAGCTTAGATTGTAGGATGGCCGGGGTGTTAAGCATGTCCCAGTTTAGGTCATCTAACAGCACGAGTTCTGACAGTCAATTCACATATGGTGTCCAGGGCACAGTTGTGGACAGAAGGTAGTCTATAGCAAGCGGCAACGGTGAGAGACTTATTTCTGGAAAGGTGGATTTTTAAAAGTAGAAGCTCAAATTGTTTGGGCACAGACCTGGATAGTAAGACAGAACTCTGCAGTACTCTGCAGTAGAACTCCACCCCCTTTAGCAGTTCTATCTTGGTGGAAAATGTACATTTCAGGGGTTTTGGTGGTCTTCCTAAGCCAGGCTTGCAAGCCGACGAACACCATCCCAACTGTGAAGAACGGGGGTGGCAGCATCATGTTGTGGGGGTACTTTGCTGCAGGAGGGACTGGTGAACTTCACAAAAATTTCACCTTAGAACAAAGTATTGAGATAAACTTTTTTATTGACCAAATACTTATTTTCCACCATAATTCGCAAATAAATTCATTAAAAATCCTACAATGTCATTTTCTGGCTTTTTTTCTCTCATTTTGTCTGTCATAGTTGAAGTGTACCTATGATGAAAATTGCAGGCCTCTCATCTTTTTAAGTGGGAGAACTTGCACAATTGGTGGCTGACTAAATACTTTTTTGCCCCACTGTATATGGCGTCATGAGGAAGGAACATTGAGTGGATATATTGAAGCAACATCTCAAGACATCAGTCAGGAAGTTAAAGCTTGGTCGCAAATGGGTCTTCCAAATGGACAATGACCCCAAGCATACTTCCAAAGTTGTGTCAAAATGGCTTAAGGACAACAAAGTCAAGGTATTGGAGTGGCCATCACAAAGCCCTGACCTCAATCCTATAGAAAATTTGTGGGCATTACTGAAAAAGCGTGTGTGAGCAAGGAGGCCTTACAAACCTGACTCAGTTACACCAGCTCTGTCAGGAGGAATGGGCCAAAATTCACCCAACTTACTGTGGGAAGCTTGTGGAAGGCTATCTGAAATGTTTGACCCATGTTAAACAATTTAAAGGCAATACTAATTGAGTGTATGTAAACTTCTGACCCATTGGGAATGTGAGGAAATAAATAAAAGCTGAAATAAATCATTCTCTCTACTATTATTCTGACATTTCACATTCTTAAAATAAAGTGGAGATCCTAACTGACCTAAGACAGGGAATTTTTACTGGGATTAATTGTCAGGAACTGTTAAAAACTAAGTTTATATGTATTTTGCTAAGGTGTATCTAAACTTCCGACTTCAACTGTATGTACCAGTGCATTCAAGGTGAAATTTTACAATAAATTGAATACCTGAATTTCCACCAAAATCCCTGAACTCATTATTTGTCCGTGCCAGTAAAATGTTTAATGTTCTACAATTCAGTCAATATCTAATGGATTATAAACATATAAACTTTACTTAAAACAATTAGAGACACACTCACAAGACAGCTATAAATAGTGTTATTTGACATGTATATTTTTTGACACGCAAAGACCCAAACGGCATTCCATATTTGTGATTGTATATCAGCATCACTCATTCACTCCACAACAGGTGGGCTGGAGTTATTTCCAGAACACTTCTCTCTGATGTATGTAATGCAGTATGGTTTCTTCCAGACAGTCTGACTTCGTGTCTGCAGTAATAGCAGAGTACAGTGAGAGGTGTTATTAAAGATGATCTGTAATCTCTCTGCTCTGTTCTGGCTTTTATGTTGTTTACCGTACCTTCTGAAACGGCTGGAACAGATGGATATACAGTACAAGTCAAACGTTTGGACACCTACTCATTCAAGGGTTTTTCTTTATTTTCTACATTGTAGAATAAGGCAGTTCCATTAAGCCCAGGATGGAATGTACAGTACACATACTCTTTAAAATATAAAGAAAAATGTGTATTCTGCTTTTTTTATTTTATTTAGCCAGGCAGGCTAGTTGAGAACAAGTTCTCATTTTCAACTGCGGCCTGGCCAAGATAAAGCAAGGCAGTGCGACACAAACAACACCGAGATACATATGGTCAATAATACAATATATACAGTGTGTGGTAATAAGGGAGGTAGCAATAAATAGGCCATAGTGGCGAAATAATTACAATATAGCAATTAAAAACCGGAGTGATAGATGTGCCGAAGATGAGTGTACAAGTAGAGATACTGGGGTTCAAAGGAGCAAAATAAATAAAATAAGTAAATAACAGTATGGGGATGAGGTAGTTGGATGGGCTATTTACAGATGGGCTATGTACAGGTGCATTATCTGTGGATAATGCAAAAAATGCACAAGTAGATAGTGGGTATGTTTAGAACATAATATTATTTAGAATGTACAGAGATATTCATTGGAATGTAGAGATTCTTTAGAATGTACAAATGTTCTTCAGAGTGCTGACTGAAGGCTGATGATTTATTTGAGAGACCACAGCATGTGGCTCAGTATAACTACAATGTCACATCTCTCATTCAACCTGCTAAGAGAACTGTTGTCAAGCCTTCAGTGTGTCAACTATCATTAGATTTGTGTTCCAACTACAATAGCAAAATATAATGTAAGACACCATTGTCTTACATCAGATGGCGTCACTCCTACTCAACGCTCATACCTCAATTATTGCAGGCGGAATCGCCACAATCTGGCATGAGACCATGGTGAGATTCTGTATTGCAGTGTTCTCAGGGAGGAAAGTAAGGGCTACGTCAGTCCATTCCTATTATTTAGTTGTCATTGGCTACAAGGAAGAGAAAGTCTAATTTGCTATATTTCTTAAGTCAAAACACTCGGTTGGTCTTTAAGTCGTGTGTGTGAACAGTCATCTGTTACGGCGTCATAATAATAGCTGATATTATTAGTTCAGCTTGTTGAGATGTGGCACTCAACACTCTCAGCCATGCTGTCGGGGAAGGAGTGGATTGATTGATTCAGCTGGCTTTCTTTTTCTCTCTGCCTGTCATCTTTCTCTTTTCCCCTGCCCCTCTTTTCTTCTCTTGTTATTTTCTTTCTGTCTGTCATCTCTGCCATTCCTATCTCCTTGCATTAATCATTCTCTTCCTTCTTTCTCTCCTCTCTGCCTCTCCTCTTTCTCTGCCTCTTCTGCCTTTATCCTCCCTATGCCCCGCCTCGTTCTGCCTCCTCTTCTCTCTGTGCCTATTTTCCCTCTACCCTTGCCTAGCCTTGGCTACTCTTCCAGTCTAGGTCAGCTGTAGTTGACCCGTCCATTAAAGAGTCATTCCAGGGATGAGGAATGTATTTATAGTTAGGAATCTTGTGTATTAAAGTCAGCGTGGAGTGTGATGTAGGAGTTTCATTTGCCTGGCAACAGGTGAGAGCAAAAAAATTAAAATAAACATTAATCTGTTAGTGGGTTGCCTCTAGGGCTGTTAGTGACATTATTACCGCTACCCCGGCGAAAACGAGTCATGACCGCGGTCAATTTCCACGTGACCGTTTAGTCACATTAACTAGGCTTTTCGAAGCTTTGATGCTGATGGTCGTTAGTAGCCTACCTAACTTGCTAACTGCCTGGTACTCAGCACGCTATTGCCCCTTTAATCACTCATCAATGCAAATATAATAGAAAATCCATGAGCTCATGTTGCTCAACATTTCTATAGGCTATGTAATTGCGTGAGAAAACAGAGTTTTGGTGGCCTCTTAAAAAGAGTGGATCCCATCAGCTTTCTATAGGCTAGGCCTATTATATTTATATATCAACTTTCCTAATATTAAGCACATTGCTTCACTTTACAGTCAGAATATAGCCTACCTGGCTGGCATGAAAATGAACCATGGAAAAAGCGTCCTCCATTTTATATTTAAGTGCTTAGATTGCATGTATTTTTCCCCTGCCTGTTCCGAGACAGGTGCATGACAGTGGTCCATTCTAAATCAAAAATAATTTCACGCATAGTGTATCTTATCTAGTAGATGTAAAGATCAGATTATTAGCATAGTCTGATGGGTGACATTAGCCTATCACTTGTGCATGATGTATTAGGCAATCACTTGTGAATGATGCCCATATAACTATAATTACCTGTTGATCCCGATTCCGCTGGACAGACTATCAAGTTTCCTCCTCTTCTTCACAACAGGTCGGTCGTACCCGAGGTACAATTCCAGATAGGGGGGTTTCATGGTGGGTTGCTTGTTGAGGAAGTGGAATGAGCACACAGCCAAATTGTTTCCCAAGAGCGTGCAGTAAGGCAAGAAACAGTGCATGCCTTTTTTTGCAACTTTTTCAAAATCATAGTCGCACACCTCATGTAGCCTAGCCCATAGGCCTATATGTTTTAATAAGGTTAGTATCACACCTCATGTAGCCTAGCCCATAGGCCTATATGTTTTAATAAGGTTAGTATCACACCTCATGTAGCCTAGCCCATAGGCCTATATGTTTTAATAAGGTTAGTATCACACCTCATGTAGCCTAGCTCATAGGCCTATATGTTTTAATAAGGTTAGTATCACACCTCATGTAGCCTAGCCCATAGGCCTATGTGTTTTAATAAGGTTAGTATCACACCTCATGTAGCCTAGCCCATAGTCCTATATGTTTTAATAAGGTTAGTATCACACCTCATGTAGCCTAGCCCATAGTCCTATATGTTTTAATAAGGTTAGTATCAAACCTCATGTAGCCTAGCCCATAGTCCTATATGTTTTAATAAGGTTAGTATCACACCTCATGTAGCCTAGCCCATAGTCCTATATGTTTTAATAAGGTTAGTATCACACCTCATGTAGCCTAGCCCATAGGCCTATATGTTTTAATAAGGTTAGTATCACACCTCATGTAGCCTAGCCCATAGGCCTATATGTTTTAATAAGGTTAGTATCACACCTCATGTAGCCTAGCCCATAGGCCTATATGTTTTAATAAGGTTAGTATCACACCTCATGTAGCCTAGCCCATAGGCCTATATGTTTTAATAAGGTTAGTATCACACCTCATGTAGCCTAGCCCATAGGCCTATATGTTTTAATAAGGTTAGTATCACACCTCATGTAGCCTAGCCCATAGGCCTATATGTTTTAATAAGGTTAGTATCACACCTCATGTAGCCTAGCCCATAGGCCTATATGTTTTAATAAGGTTAGTATCACACCTCATGTAGCCTAGCCCATAGGCCTATATGTTTTAATAAGGTTAGTCTCACACCTCATGTAGCCTAGCCCATAGGCCTATATGTTTTAATAAGGTTAGTATCACACCTCATGTAGCCTAGCCCATAGGCCTATATGTTTTAATAAGGTTAGTATCACACCTCATGTAGCCTAGCTCATAGGCCTATATGTTTTAATAAGGTTAGTATCACACCTCATGTAACTCATGTGGTCAAATAACTTCTTAACATTAAGCACATTATTCTGCTTTACAACGGGTGTAGAGCCTAACTGGCCTACATAGGCAACACATGAGTTTCAAGTTTGGGAAATAATTTTCACCATAAAAATGCACCTTTATAATAAAAGCATTACATGCATAATCACAATTGCAGTCACTTTTGAGAACCTTGTTTTCTCACTGATTCATTGTTTTGAAACATTTGTGCTTATAGCCTACTTAGGCGTGTGCGCATTGCTACGCTTTTAATGTGTAGAAATTGCCTTTCGATCTATTGTGTCAGCCTCATTGCTTTTAAAAGATTTTTGATGCGAGTGGTGGAATTGATTTGGGATCTATCACATCCCACAAATGTCCCAGACTATGTTTGGAATATTCTCTCACAGAATGACAGTTGACCAATAGAATAGGTTAACTAGTGTACTATTGGGGGATAGATTGACAGACTAGTGCATTGCGGTTCGTTAGTCATACTCATCTTGTTGGCTGACGAAAAGTAAGCGTGGACAGTTCTAACATCTTCAATATGCGCCTCAGAATTCGTTTAAAAGGGCTAAGCAGCTGAGTCCCCAACGTGTCTGTCTTCACTTGTAGCCTACTTCGGAGCTAAGATGCTTGTGAGAAGGACCCGATCACCTGGTGGGTATTGGTGGCTAATAAGAATTGAGATATCTGAGAAAGCTGTGTGAGTGAGAGGTGCTTCGGAGCAAGGCAATTGGCAGCCGAGAGAAGGGAATTTACAATTATTACATTCAGAACAATGGCCACTTTGGCCGCAAAAGGCATGGCTTTTTTAAGGGTATTACAGCCACACAAGGGGATGCCGCCATGAAATTCGAAGCCTTGTGAGAATATTATCAAGTGCTTGTCAAATTGTGAAGCAGGGACTAATGAAGTGAGTGCAACTAAATTTGCATAAATAACTCTAAATGAAGCATATACGGTTGACAACTCCATTGTGTCCTCCTCCCAGAGCGCTAAGAACCTTGGCGTGATCCTGGACAACAAACTGTCATTCTCAACTAACATCAAGGCGGTGGCCCGTTCCTGTAGGTTCATGCTCTACAACATCCGCAGAGTACGACCCTGCCTCACACAGGAAGCGGCGCAGGTCCTAATCCAGGCACTTGTCATCTCCCGTCTGGATTACTGCAACTCGCTGTTGGCTGGGCTCCCTGCCTGTGCCATTAAACCCCTACAACTCATCCAGAACGCCGCAGCCTGTCTAGTGTTCAACCTTCCCAAGTTCTCTCACGTCACCCCGCTCCTCCGCTCTCTCCACTGGCTTCCAGTTGAAGCTCGCATCCGCTACAAGACCATGGTGCTTGCCTACGGAGCTGTGAGGGGAACGGCACCTCAGTACCTCCAGGCTCTGATCAGGCCCTACACCCAAATAAGGGCACTGCGTTCATCCACCTCTGGCCTGCTCGCCTCCCTACCACTGAGGAAGTACAGTTCCCGCTCAGCTCAGTCAAAACTGTTCGCTGCTCTGGCTCCCCAATGGTGGAACAAACTCCCTCACGACGCCAGGACAGCGGAGTCAATCACCACCTTCCGGAGACACCTGAAACCCCACCTCTTTAAGGAATACCTAGGATAGGATAAAGTAATCCTTCTCACCCCCCTCCCTCCCCCTTAAAATATTTAGATGCACTATTGTAAAGTGGTTGTTCCACTGGATGTCATAAGGTGAATGCACCAATTTGTAAGTCGCTCTGGATAAGAGCGTCTGCTAAATGACTTAAATGTAATGTAAAATGTAATATAGGAGGGCCTCTTTCTTTGTTACCTGCTCAACACAGAATAGCTGCATGAACGCACTCCCTCTGAAATCGTTTGGAGAAAATGTCCTTCATTTTATTCAGCTCAATTGTATTCGTCATATTATGAAATAATGTAAATACTGCCACAGAATTCGAAGCAAATCTTATCTGCTAAATTAACTATTGTAGCCCACAGCCATATGGCATAGCCAGATCAGGGCCTAACAAGGACAACTCAGAGTAGCCTATTCTGTTATTTTGAAATAGAGTACATTTTCTTCATATCATGTTTCTTTAGACCTGAAATAAATAATTGATTTATTGTGATGGTGTAGGCTCTATTAAAATGGATTTATTATACTTTTTAAAATGTAGATGTTCCAAAGGTCTGCATCAGTGGTTTGTAGGCTAAGCGTGGAAGCCAGGAGATGCTAAACGTTTTGGTTAATTAACGGTCAATTACTGTGAGACTGGCAGTTATTTGCTTGACAATCACCGGCTGACAAAATGTCATGACAGCCACAGCCCTAGTTGCCTCTGTTTTGAATAAGCTAAGTGTGTTCTGTCTCTGTTCTTCTCTCTTTCTGGATTACCCCCCAACCACCTCTCTCTCTCACTCTCCTCCCACTACTTTTTCCTCTCCCTCTCTCCATCCATCTCCCTTAATCTCTCTCCCTGCCACCTGTGGGTTAGATATTCATCAGTCTGAGCCAAAAGCTAATAGGCACAGTGGTATCATCAAATATGGATGGGTCTGATCTGCAATTAAAAAGCTCTCAGGTTTGATGTCTCCCGCAGCACACTGCTGGCTTCAGGAGCTTCATGTTTGCCCTGCGCCAGAAGAATGTGTGTGTGTGCGCATGAGGGATTGTGTGTGTGTGTGAGTCATGAGTAGGGGGCTGTAGAGAAAGAAAGCGAGCACAGATTGGCTCCATCCATAGCCTACATGTAAAGAATATTAAAGAATTCAGTGATTTGTATTTCTTGCAACTTTCTGAAGACGTAGCGGCATGGGAATGCCTTTGTACCCGTTAGCAATGCCGAAACAGTCATTTCTAAAGGCTTTCCCATAAAACTGCAAAGTAGGCTTACATGGCAGAATATGATATCATGATTTGTATCAATCAACTGGTCTTTTTGGGGAGGTGTTATTATGACTGTGTATTGGCTGGTAAGAATTCTGAGTGGCTGGTAGATTTTAACCTAAAGTGCATTCGGAAAGTATTCAGAGCCCTTGACTTTTTCCACATTTTGTTACATTTCAGCATTATTCTAAAATGGATTAAAAATATTTTCTCAAATCTATACACAGTACCCCATAATGACAAAGCAAAAAAAGCTTTTGAAATTCTTGCAAATGTATGATAAAAATATATATATTTTACATAAGTATTCAGACCCTTTGCTATGAGACTCAAAATTGAGCTCAAGTGCATCCTGTTTCCATTGATCATCCTTGATTGTAGTCCAGCTGTGGTAAATTCAATTGATTGGACATGATTTGGAAAGGGACACAGCTGTCTATATAAAGTCCCACAGTTGACAGTGCAAGACATGAGGTCGAAGGAATTGTCCGTAGAGCTCCGAGACAGTATTGTGTCGAGGCACACATCTGGAGAAGGGTACCCAAAAATGTCTGCAGCATTGAAGGTCCCCAAGCACATGGTGGCCTCAATCATTCTTGAGTTTGGAACCACCAAGACTCCTCCTAGAGCTGGCTGCCCGGCCAAACTGAGCAATCGGGGGAGAAAGGCCTTGGTCAGGGAGGTGACCAAGAACCCGATGGTCACTCTGACAGAGCTCTAGAGTTGGGAGAAGCTTCCAGAAGGACAATCATCTCTGCGGCACTCCACCAATCAGGCGTTTTAGGGTAAAGTGGCCAGACGAAAGCCACTCCTCAGTAAAAGGCACATGGCAGCCCACTTGTGAGAGTCCTTTAGGTGCCTTTTGGCAAACTCCACCATGAGAAACAAGATTCTCTGGTCTGATGAAACCAAGATTGAACTCTTTGGCCTGAATGCCAAGCGTCACATCTGGAGGAAATCTGGCACCATCCCTACGGTGAAGCATGGTGCATCAGGCTGTGGGGATGATTTTCATCGGCAGGGACTGGGAGACTAGTCAGGATCGAGAGAAAGATGAACTTAGCAAAGTACAGAGATCCTTGATGAAGACCTACTCCAAAGCGCTCGGGACATCAGACTGGGACGAAGGTTAACCTTCCAACAGGAGAACGACCCTAAGCACACAGCCAAGACAACGCAGGAGTGGCTTCAGGACAAGTCTTTGAATGTTCTTGATTGTCCCAGCCAGAGGCCGGACTTGAACCCAGATCGAACATCTCTGGATAGACCTGAAAATAGCTGTGCAGCGACTCTCCCCATCCAACCTGACAGAGCTTGAGAGTCTCTGCAGAGAAGAATGGGAGAGAAACTCCCTGTCATGTTTTGTCTTATATTGTCTTGTCATTTTGCTTTTCCCTCTGTTCGTTTTCCCCCTGCTGGTCTTATTAGGTTCGTTCCCTTTTTTCTCTCTCCCTCCCTCTCTCTCTTCTCTCTATCGTTCCGTTCCTGCTCCCAGCTGTTCCTATTCCCCTAATCAATCATCTAATCTTTTCACACCTGTTCCGTATCTTGCCCTCTGATTAGAGTCCCTATTTCTCCCCTTGTCTTCCGTTTCTGTCCTGTCGGATCCTTGTATATTGTTCGCCGTGCTGTGTCTTTGTCTCGCCCTGTCGTGTCTTGTTTCCCTCAGATGCTGCGTGTGAGCAGGTGTCTGAGTCTGCTGATCGGTGCCTTCCCGAGGCAACCTACAGTTTATGGTGAGTCTCCAGTCTGTCCTCGTCACTACGAGTGGAATTTAGTTTTTTATGTTTTGTTTTCTGCTCTGATTGTCCAGGAGTATTGCCTATTTCCTTTACTGGAATAAAGACTCTGTTTTTCGCCAAGTCGCTTTTGGGTCCTCATTCACCTGCATAACAGAAGGATCCGACCAAGAATGGACCCAGCGACTACAGATTCTCGTAACACTGCCGTCGAGATCCAAGGAGCCATGCTCGGCAGACACGAGCAGGAATTGTCTGCTGCTCGTCATGCCGTTGAGAACCTGGCCGCTCAGGTTTCCGACCTCTCTGGACAGTTCCAGAGTCTTCGTCTTGTGCCACCTGCTACTTCCTGGTCTGCCGAGCCTCCGGGAACCTAGGGTTAATAACCCACCTTGTTACTCCGGGCAGCCCACGAGGCCGCTCCTTTCTCACCCAGTGTGATATTGTGTTCTCTCTCAACCCAACACATACTCTAGAGAGAGAGCTCGGGTTGCTTACGTCATATCACTCCCTTACTGGCCGGGCTCGAGAGTGGGGCACAGCTATCTGGGAGGCAAGGGCTGATTGTTCTAACAATTACCTGAACTTTAGTTAGTGAGATGATTCGGGCTTGATCGTTCAAGTTTTTGGTAGGAGGCCGGCCCTGGCTTCCCTATG
>NW_025749460.1:0-24684 GCF_021184085.1 Oncorhynchus gorbuscha | reverse complement strand
CCACCTGTATATCTCACACCCCAAACCACCTGTATATCTCACACCCCAAACCACCTGTATATCTCACACCCCAAACCACCTGTATATCTCACACCCCAAACCACCTGTATATCTCACCAAACCACCTGTATATCTCACCAAACCACCTGTATCTCACCAAACCACCTGTATATCTCACCAAACCACCTGTATATCTCACCAAACCACCTGTATATCTCACCAATCTCACCAAACCACCTGTATCTCACCAAACCACCTGTATATCTCACCAAACCACCTGTATCTCACCAAACCACCTGTATATCTCACCAAACCACCTGTATATCTCACCAAACCACCTGTATATCTTACACCCCAAACCACCTGTATATCTCACACCCCAAACCACCTGTATATCTCACACCCCAAACCACCTGTATATCTCACACCCCAAACCACCTGTATATCTCACCAAACCACCTGTATATCTCACACCCCAAACCACCTGTATATCTCACACCCCAAACCACCTGTATATCTCACACCCCAAACCACCTGTATATCTCACACCCCAAACCACCTGTATATCTCACACCCCAAACCACCTGTATATCTCACCAAACCACCTGTATATCTCACCATACCACCTGTATATCTCACCAAACCACCTGTATATCTCACCAAACCACCTGTATATCTCACACCCCAAACCACCTGTATATCTCACACCCCAAACCACCTGTATATCTCACACCCCAAACCACCTGTATATCTCACACCCCAAATCACCTGTATATCTCACACCCCAAATCACCTGTATATCAGACACCCCAAACCACCTGTATATCTCACACCCCAAACCACCTGTATATCTCACCAAACCACCTGTATATCTCACACCCCAAACCACCTGTATATCTCACACCCCAAACCACCTGTATATCTCACACCCCAAACCACCTGTATATCTCACCATACCACCTGTATATCTCACCAAACCACCTGTATATCTCACCAAACCACCTGTATATCTCACACCCCAAACCACCTGTATATCTCACCAAACCACCTGTATATCTCACCAAACCACCTGTATATCTCACACCCCAAACCACCTGTATATCTCACACCCCAAACCACCTGTATATCTCACACCCCAAACCACCTGTATATCTCACACACTAAATAGATGTGATATCAGACAGACTAAACGAGAGTCAGGTGTAGATATCACACAGACTAGACCAGTCAGCTGTAGATATCACACAGACTAGACCAGTCAGCTGTAGATATCACACAGACTAAACCAGTCAGCTGTAGATATCACACAGACTAAACCAGTCAGCTGTAGATATCACACAGACTAGACCAGTCAGCTGTAGATATCACACAGACTAGACCAGTCAGCTGTAGATATCACACAGACTAGACCAGTCAGCTGTAGATATCACACAGACTAAACCAGAGTCAGCTGTAGATATCACACAGACTAAACCAGAGTCAGCTGTAGATATCACACAGACTAGACCAGTCAGCTGTAGATATCACACAGACTAAACCAGTCAGCTGTAGATATCACACAGACTAGACCAGTCAGCTGTAGATATCACACAGACTAAACCAGAGTCAGCTGTAGATATCACACAGACTAAACCAGAGTCAGCTGTAGATATCACACAGACTAGACCAGTCAGCTGTAGATATCACACAGACTAAACCAGTCAGCTGTAGATATCACACAGACTAAACCAGAGTCAGCTGTAGATATCACACAGACTAGACCAGTCAGCTGTAGATATCACAGACTAAACCAGTCAGCTGTAGATATCACAGACTAGACCAGTCAGCTGTAGATATCACAGACTAGACCAGTCAGCTGTAGATATCACAGACTAGACCAGTCAGCTGTAGATATCACAGACTAGACCAGTCAGCTGTAGATATCACAGACTAGACCAGTCAGCTGTAGATATCACACAGACTAGACCAGTCAGCTGTAGATATCACACAGACTAAACCAGTCAGCTGTAGATATCACACAGACTAAACCAGTCAGCTGTAGATATCACACAGACTAAACCAGAGTCAGCTGTAGATATCACACAGACTAGACCAGTCAGCTGTAGATATCACACAGACTAGACCAGTCAGCTGTAGATATCACACAGACTAAACCAGAGTCAGGTGTAGATATCACACAGACTTTATAAACACACAGGCTTTATAAACACACAGGCTTTATAAACACACAGGCTGTTTACCTGGCCTCTTCATTGTCTCATCGTCTGGGTCTGCACTGAGAGAGCCAGGGGGGAACACAGTATCAGAGCGACCCGATTACATTTTACTGATGTTAAGAAACAACTAATTGAGTCCTTTCTGGGGCCTGCAAACTTTCTCTCCCCTCTCTCCTGGGCCTCTAGTCCCATCTGGGATTGATGTAAAGGTCCTCTCCCTCTCTCCTGGGCCTCTAGTCCCATCTGGGGCCCCTTGTAAACATTCTCTCCCTCTCTCCTGGGCCTCTAGTCCCATCTGGGGGTCCCGCGTGAACATTCTCTCCTCTCTCCTGGGCCTCTAGTCCCATCTGAGATTTACGTAAATGTTCTCTCCCTCTCTCCTGGGCCTCTAGTCCCATCTGGGGCCCCCTGTAAAGGTCCTCTCCCTCTCTCCTGGGCCTCTAGTCCCATCTGGGGTCCCGTGTAAAGTTCTCTCCCTCTCTCCTGGGCCTCTAGTCCCATCTGGGGCCCTGTGTAAAATGGCTTCTCCTCTCTCCTGGGCCTCCTGAGTCCCATCTGGGGCCCCCGTGTAAACATTTTCTCCCTCTCTCCTGGGCCTCTAGTCCCATCTGGGGCCCCGTGTAAAGGTTCTCTCCTCTCTCCTGGGCCTCTAGTCCCATCTGGGGCCCCGTGTAGGTTCTCTCCCTCTCTCCTGGGCCTCTAGTCCCATCTGGCCCCGTGTAAAAGGTTCTCTCCCTCTCTTCTGGGCCTCTATCCCCATCTGGGGCCCCGTGTAAACATTTTCTCCCTCTCTCCTGGGCCTCTAGTCACATCTAACCCCGTGTAAAGGTCCTCACTCTCCTGGGCCTCTAGTCCATCTGGGGCCCCGTGTAAACATTTTCTCCTCTCTCCTGGGCCTCTAGTCCCATCTGGGGCCCCGTGTAAAGGTCCTCTCCCTCTCTCCTGGGCCTCTAGCCCCATCTGGGAGCCCCCGTGTAAATGTTCTCTCACTCTCTCCTGGGCCTCTAGTCCCATCTGGGACCCCGTGTAAATGTTCTCTCACTCTCTCCTGGGCCTCTAGTCCCATCTGGGGCCCCGTGTAAAGGCTGTCTCTCCCTCTCTCCTGGGCCTCTGGTCCCATCTGGGGCCCCGTGTAAAGGTCCTCCCCTCTCTCCTCGGCCTCTAGTACCATCTGGGGCCCCGTGTAAGGTTCTCTCCCTCTCTCCTGGGCCTCTAGTCCCATCTGGGGCCCAGTGTAAAGGTTCTCTCCCTCTCTCCTGGGCCTCTAGTCCCATCTGGGGCCCCGGTAAGAAGTGTCCCTCCTCTCTCCTGGCCTCTAGTCCCATCTGGGGTCCCGTGTAAAGGTTCTCTCCCTCCTGGGCCTCTAGTCCCATCTGGGGCCCTGTGTAAACATTTTCTCCTCTCTCCCCTGGGCCTCTAGTCCCATCTGGGGCCCTGTGTAAACATTTTCTCCCTCTCTCCTGGGCCTCTAGTCCCATCTGGGGCCCCGTGTAAAGGTTCTCTCCTCTCTCCTGGGCCTCTAGTCCCATCTAGGCCCCCGTAAAGGTTCTCTCCCTCTCTCCTGGGCCTCTAGTCCTATCTGGGGCCCCGTGTAAAGGTTCTCTCTCCCTCTCTTCTGGGCCTCTAGCCCCATCTGGGGCCCCCGTGTAAACATTTTCTCCTCTGGCCTCTAGTCACATCTGGGACTTCGTGTAAAGGTCCTCTCACTCTCCTGCGCCTCTAGTCCCATCTGGGGCCCCGTAAAACATTTTCCTCTGGGCCTCTAGTCCCATCTGGTGCCCCGTAAAGTCCTCTCCCTCTCTCCTGGGCCTCTAGTCCCATCTGGGGCCCCGTGTAAATGTTCTCTCACTCTCTCCTGGGCCTCTAGTCCCATCTGGGGCCCCGGTAAACATTTTCTCCCTCTCTCCTGGGCCTCTAGTCCCATCTGGGGCCCCGTGTAAAGGTCCTCTCCCTCTCTCCTGGGCCTCTAGTCCCATCTGGGGCCCTGTGTAAAGGTCCTTCCTCTCTCCTGGGCCTCTAGTCCCATCTGGGGCCCTGTAAAGGTCCTCTCCTCTCCTGGGGACTCTAGTCCCATCTGGGGCCCCGTGTAAACATTTTCTCCCTCTCTCCTGGGCCTCTAGTCCCATCTGGGGCTCCCGTGTAAAGGTCCTCTCCCCTCTCTCCTGGGCCTCTAGCCCCCATCTGGGGCCCCGTGTAAATGTTCTCTCACTCTCCCTGGACCTCAGTCCCATCTGGGGCCCCGTGTAAAGGTCCTCTCCCTCTCTCCTGGGCCTCTAGTCCCATCTGGGGCCCCGTGTAAAGGTCCTCTCACTCTCCTGGGCCTCTAGTCCCATCTGGGGCCCCGTGTAAATGTTCTCTCACTCTCTCCTGGGCCTCTAGTCCCATCTGGGGCCCTTGTAAAGGTCCTCTCCCTCTCTCCCTGGGCCTCAGCCCCATCTGGGGCCCCGTGTAAATGTTCTTCACTCTCTCCTGGGCCTCTAGTCCCATCTGGGGCCCCGTGTAAAATGTTCTCTCACTCTCTCCTGGGCCTCTAGTCCCATCTGGGCCCCCAAACATTTTCTCCCTCTCTCCTGGGCCTCTAGTCCCATCTGGGGCCCTCGTGTAAAGGTCCTCTCTCTCTCCTGGGCCTCTAGTCCCATCTGGGGCCCCGTGTAAAGGTCCTCTCCTCTCTCCTGGGACTCTAGTCCCATCTGGGGCCCCCCGTGTAAATGTTCTCTTCTCCTCTCCTGGGCTTCTCGTTTTGTTGGATCACTGACACCTTTCTCTCAACTACACTTCATGTTTTAAAGAATAGAGAAATGTCAAATGGTATATTATTATTATTATTGTTATTATTATTATTATTATTGTTATTATTGTCTATGTACAGTATTGTAAAGATGTTCAAGTAGTTGAAGTGTGGAAGGGAAGATAAATAAACAGATGAATATAGTTTCTATTTACAGGTGTTGTTTGTTCTCCACTGGTTGCCCTTTCATGACAACAGGCCACAAATCTTGCTGCTGTGACGGCACATTGCAGTACTTCAACGAACATATATGGAGTTTATCGATGTTTCATTTATTTTCTCATTCTGGAATTGTGGATCTGTGTAATCTGAGGGAAATATGTCTCTCTAATATGGTCATATGTTGGACAGGAGGTTAGGAAGTGCAGCTCAGTTCCCACCTCATTTTGTGGGCAGTGAGCACATAGCCTGTCTTCTCTTGAGAGCTGCGGTCTGCCTACGGCGTCCTTTTCAATGGCAAGGCTATGCTCACAGAGTCTGTACATAGTCAAAGCTTTCCTCAAGTTTGGGCAGTCACAGTGGTCAGGTATTCTGCCACTCTCTGTTTAGGGTCAGTTACAGTGGTCAGGTATTCTGCCACTCTCTGTTTAGGGTCAGTTACAGTGGTCAGGTATTCTGCCACTGTGTACTCTCTGTTTAGGGTCGCTACAGTGTCAGGTATTCTGCCACTGTGTACTCTCTGTTTAGGGTCAGTCACAGTGGTCAGGTATTCTGCCACTGTGTACTCTGTTTAGGGTCAGTTACAGTGGTCAGGTATTCTGCCACTGTGTACTCTCTGTTTAGGGTCAGTTACAGTGGTCAGGTATTCTGCCACTGTGTACTCTCTGTTTAGGGTCAGTCACAGGGTCAGGTATTCTGCCACTGTGTACCTCCCTGTTTAGGGGTCAGTCACAGTGGTCAGGTATCTGCCACTGTGTACTCTCTGTTTAGGCCAAATAGCATCTAGTTTGCTCTGTTTTTTTGTTGATCCTTTCCAGTACGTAAAATTGTTATCTTTTTGCTTCTTCATAATATGGTTTAGTCTATATGTGTTTTCTGTCCTGGGGCTCTGTGGGGTGTGTTTGTGAACAGAGCCCCAGAACCAGCTGGCTGAGGAGATTCATCTTCATGTATATCTCTGGTAGGTGAGGGATTTGTGGATTTTGTGAATTTCCTCGGTTGGTTAGTAAGACCCCAGACCTCACAACCATTCTGGGCAATGGGTTCAAATAACAGATTTAAGTATTTTGTGCCAGATCCTAATTGGGATGTAGAGTTTTATGTTCCTTTTGGATGGTGTAGAAGGTAATTCTGTGCCTTGTCTCTTAGATCCTTCAAATCCTTGTGGAAGTTACCTGTGGTGCTGATGTTTAGGCTGGGGTAGGTGTAATTCTTTTTATGTGCTCTAGGGCAGCCAGTGTCTATTTTTACATTTGTAATTGTTGTCTTGGCTACTGGACTTTTTTTTTTTAAACAACTATTTTTGTCTTATTGAGATTCGCTGTCTGGGCACAAGTCTCACTAAATCTGTGCAGAAGATCTAGGTGCTGCTGTAGACCCTCCTTGGTTGGGGACAGAAGCACCAGATCACCAGCAAACAGGAGACATTTGATTTCCAAGTACAGCAAGGTGAGGCCCTGGTGCCGCAGACTGTTCTAGTGCCCTCGCCAATTTGTTGATATGTTTACTGTTGAAGAGGGTCTTCTCTCTCACCACTGACTCACTGTAGTCGGTGCCTGTGAGCTGGGCCAGCATGTGGAAGGAGTGGGACTGGGTAGTGCCTGTGCGGGGCTGCCAATCCTGAGTGTCCTCGATCAGCCTCTTCTTGCTGCGGTCGCTGGGGATGAACATGGGGATGCCATCCACCCGCAGACCGTGCCTAGTACACACCACAACGTCACCACAACGTTAATATAACGTTGAACGGACCATGCACAGTACACGCTCAACGTTCCCACAACGTTCCAACAACACACTACTATATAGACACACTACTATATAGACACACTACTATATAGACACACTACTATATAGACTCCGCCCTCTGACACCGTGTCAATACGTCCCCCTGACACCGTGTCAACATCGTCCCCTGACACCGTGTCAATACGCCCCTGACACCGTGTCAACACGTCCCCCTGACACCGTGTCAATACGTCCCCACTGACACCGTGTCAACACGTCCCCCTGACACCGTCGTCAATACGCCCCCTGACACCGTGTCAATACGTCCCCCTGACACCGTGTCAATACGTCCCCCTGACACCGTGTCAACACGTCCCCTGACACCGTGTCAATACGTCCCCCCCTGACACCGTGTCAACATGTCCCCCTGACACCGTGTCAACACGGACCCTCTGACACCGTGTCAACATGTCCCCCCTGACACCGTGTCAACACGTCCCCCCTGACACCGTGTCAATACGTCCCCCCTGACACCGTGTCAATACGTCCCCCCTGACACCGTGTCAACACGTCCCCTCTCGCATGGCTCTAGTGACCAGCGGTCAAATAGGTTGGACCATAATGCATCTGTCCCCTGACACCATGTCCCCTCTCACATGGCTCTAGTGACCAGCGGTCAAATAGGCTGGACCATAATGCATCTGTCTCTTACTTCTCGTGTTGGTAAATCTGGAGGTCATAGAAAGCTTGATGAACTCTGCAGGGAGGATGACGAGGAGCAGATGGGGCAGGGATGAAGAAAATAAGGGGGGAAGGGGCAGGAGGAAGAGGAGAGGGAGGAGGAGAGGATGAGAAGAGGGAGGGAGGGCAGGAGGAAGAGGAGCAGAAGAGAGGAGAGGATGAGAGGAGGGAGGGAGGGCGGGCAGGAATAGAGGTTGAGAGGAGGGAGGGAGGGCAGGAAGAAGAGGAGAGGGGACAGGAGGAAGAGGAGCAGAAGAGAGGAGACGATGAGAGTACGGAGGGGAAGAGAGGAGGAATGTAGGGAGGGCAGGAGGAAGATGAGAGGAAGAGAGGTTGAGAGGAGGGAGGTAGGGAGGGCAGGAGGAAGAGGAGAGGAAGAGAGGTTGAGAGGAGGGAGGTAGGGAGGGCAGGAGGAAGAGGGGAAGAAAGGAGGGAGGGCAGGAGGAAGAGGAGAGTAGTAGAAGACAGAGGGAACAACAAATGACAGGAGAATGAGAGACATACTGTTAGATGAAGAATTAATGAACTGTGTGACTGCTGAACTGTGTGACTGCTGAACTGTGTGACTGCTGAACTATGTTACTGTTACTACTGCTAAGAGAAAAACCTTCACTAATCATTACTAACCACTAGCTCAGATACTGACAGGAAGTCTATGATTTAACATTCAAGTAAAAAGGAAGTAAAGAGAGCTTACTGACTTCTCATCCATCTGCGGAGTGAAGGAAGAGAAGAAGAAAGGAGAGAACAGAGGAGAGAGAAGAGAAGAAGAGAAGGAGAGAGGAGGAGAAGAAGAGAAGGAGAGAGGAGGAGAAGAGAGGAGGAGAAGAAGAGAGAGGAGAAGAAGAGAATGAGAGAGGAGGAGAAGAAGAGAAGGAGAGAGGAGGAGAAGAGAGGAGGAGAAGAAGAGAAGGAGAGAGGAGGAGAGAGAGGAAGAAGAGAAGGAGAGAGGAGGAGAAGAAGAGAAGAAGAAAGGAGAGAACAGAGGAGAAGGAGAAGGAGAGGAGGAGAAGAAGAGAAGAAGAAAGGAGAGAACAGAGGAGAGAGAGGAGAAGAAGAGAAGGAGAGAGGAGGAGAGGAGAAGGAGAGAGGAGGAGAAGAGAGGAGGAGAAGAAGAGAGGAGGAGGAGAAGAAGAGAGGAGGAGGAGAAGAAGAGAGGAGGAGGAGAAGAAGAGAAGGAGAGAGGAGGAGAAGAAGAGAGGAGGAGGAGAAGAAGAGAGGAGGAGGAGAAGAAGAGAAGGAGAGAGGAGGAGAAGAAGAGAGGAGGAGAAGAAGAGAGGAGGAGGAGGAGAAGAGAGGAGGAGGAGAAGAAGAGAGGAGGAGGAGAAGAAGAGAGGAGGAGGAGAAGAAGAGAGGAGGAGGAGAAGAAGAGAGGAGGAGGAGAAGAAGAGAGGAGGAGGAGAAGAAGAGAGGAGGAGGAGAAGAAGAGAAGGAGAGAGGAGGAGAAGAAGAGAGAAGGAGGAGAAGAAGAGAGGAGGAGAAGAGAGAACAGAAAGAAGATGGGGTGGGGGGGTCAGTTTGGAAAAACAAGACAACAGTTTTGTTAGAACTTGTCAAATCGACAATAGTTGCAGAGAACAGTCAACAGTGAGGAGACAGAGACATTGTGGGATGCAGAGTATCGTGCAGTGGGGTGAAAACACACACGGGGTTTCATTGTTGACAGGTTCTGTCAGAGTGACAGCACGGGGTGTTCCGATGGCTGTCACACAAAAGGCAGGCTGTGTGTCTCATCTGGAACACATCGTGTCCCCGCCTCCCTCTCCCTGATTCAGAACAGATCCGTTTCAAGTTGATGGCTGCATTGAGTGTTTGCCTAACTTCTAAAACTTTTTATTTATTTCTCCTTTGTTTAAAAACACTTTTTTTTGTTACAATAATTATCTGACCTGTATATTTAAATCCATCAAATGGTGTACAATTCCAATATCTACGCAGAAAGTAAAGTTATTTACGACCAACCAGAAAGCCAAATTATGTCCCTTGCGTTCTATAACAATGCCGTAATACATGGTGTGTGATTGGACTGATGACATCATGACAGCTCTGTGCAAATACACCGGACCTGCTAGAGAACAACATGCCTAGACATCGGACACGTTCCCTGCTTTGTTCTGTATCACCCAAACAATCTATCACTGCCCATAAACTAGATTACTACTGTGTAGTGGAAAGGCCTCAAATTCAACCTGGTTTTCTGAAGAAGTAAAAATCTGCCCGAAGGATTGGGATATATTTCATTTCAACTCAGGAAGTAAAACTGGTAATTCCAATTTTCCTCAAAGTTGCTCGATGAGAAACAATTGGAATTTCCGTTTACTTCCTGAATGGAAATGGAATTGATCCCAACCCTATAGAACGCTGTTTGCGTATTTACGTCGAATTAACACTATTCGACGCGTCAGCTAGCTATCTTTAATATATATAATATAATAATAATAATATATGCCATTTAGCAGACGCTTTTATCCAAAGCCACTTACAGTCATGTGTGCATACATTCTACATATGGGTGGTCCCGGGGATCGAACCCACCACCCTGGCGTTACAAGCGCCATGCTCTACCAACTGATCTACAGAAGGTACCTCTGTCTGGAAACAATGCAACCAGCCTTAAAACAATGACCAGAAACTGCAATCATTTTCAATATTATTAGCAATGACTAAGTATTAGCTAGGCAGCCACTTGTTCATGAACTTAACTGGCCAGCTAGATAACGGTAAACAAGCCAGCCAGTTACCTAGCCTTGTGGCCGCAAGCCAACGTTAATGGGACCATTACAAATACAAAAACTGTCTTAGAAATTAGAGGTATTTTAGACGACAACGTCCTAGCTAGATAGTTAGCCAAATATAGCTCCTGAAACAGATATCATTTTGATATGTTTTAGGAGGAAAACATTGTCTGCATCTTTTCTTCCTGACCAACACCGTCCCAGAGTCTGACTCGTTTGGCAACGGCAGGTACGTAAAGACAAAACATTACCAGCATCATAACGAACTGGTGAATCGCTGTTAGATATTTACATTTAAGTCATTTAGCAGACGCTCTTATCCAGAGCGACTTACAAATTGGGATATGAAATATGAGTGATGGTGTAATAAATATGTAATAACTTTGTGAGAAAAAAACAATTTACATTTGTGTTCAATTCTTAAAATGTGACATTCAGTCATATTCAGGTTCTTGATGGGTCAAATAGTGTTATTTGGTGGGCATCTTTTTTTTTTTTTTACTGAAAAACGCCGCCAAGACCCAAATGGTATCCCATATCACCCTGCCTTGTAGCAGGTCACAGATTCGTTCTGAACAGGAACAGTAGGAGTTATCCTCTGTCATAAAGAAAACAGCTGTGTGAAGGACTGGGAGTTTAGTATCCTGCTGAATAATGTGGAGGGAAACCTGATCCACAAAACATACTGGAGGACTGACGGCTGGAGGACTGACGGCCGGAGGACAGACGGCTGGAGGACTGACGGCTGGAGGACTGGCGGCCGGAGGACAGACGGCTGGAGGACTGACGGCCGGAGGACTGACGGCTGGAGGACTGACGGCTGGAGGACAGACGGCCGGAGGCCAGACGGCCGGAGGCCAGACGGCCGGAGGACAGACGGCCGGAGGACAGACGGCCGGAGGACTGGCGGCCGGAGGCCAGACGGCTGGAGGACAGACGGCCGGAGGCCAGACGGCCGGAGGCCAGACGGCCGGAGGACAGACGGCCGGAGGACAGACGGCCGGAGGACTGGCGGCCGGAGGACAGACGGCCGGAGGACTGGCGGCCGGAGGACAGACGGCCGGAGGACTGGCGGCCGGAGGACAGACGGCCGGAGGACTGGCGGCCGGAGGACAGACGGCCGGAGGCCAGACGGCCGGAGGCCAGACGGCCGGAGGACAGACGGCCGGAGGACAGACGGCTGGAGGACAGACTACTCCTTTAAACTTCAAGTACTTAAGTGTGTAATTTAAAAAACTTTTCAAAAACAACTTTATACTGCATCTTTAAAACTGTTTACAACAATTGTATGACTCTTCATAGATGAGATTCATATGGTCTTGTAAAAACACTGGTTGAAGTTGGCGCTTTTTCACAATAGCGTCAATCGTTTCTAGTGTTATAAACATTTTCTCTTTCTCAGTAATGCTGCGCTTGACACACAGAATACAGACGTGGCCTCAACTGTTCATAACAACTTGCTCGTGTTTCTAACCTTTATCTCTCTCTCTATCTATGACGTGTTTTAGACCGTGGAAGAATGAGCGCTATACAGGCCAGGGGCTCAGGTCCGTGTGACTTCTCCAAGTAAGGCTAGTTCGGTAACGTAGCACCACCACAGTAAAAACCATCCTGACAGCTCAGCAGATTCTATAGGAAAGGATCCTGAGCACAGCACAGCGCGGCTAAATACAGTCACAGACAACATCTAGACCTTTCCAAAAAGTCAGACCTTAACCCATCCTATCCCTTCCCCCAACCGTAAACCCCGGACCGTGAACCAAGTATCAGGCATGGAACAAGGTTAGCAAACTCCTTCAAACTTTCCCCAAACTGCCAGGTTATCTAGAAATCCTGATCAGAGGACTCTGGATTTCCTACCTAATCCCTCCTGATTGATGGAATCTTCCAAAAGGGTTTGTATAAAAGCCTGGATAACGAGCCCCCCCCCCAGAATAAGACAAAGAGAATGTTCTCTCTCTCTAGCCAATAAGACAAAGAGAATATTCTCTCTCTCTAGCCAATAAGACGAAGAGAATGTTCTCTCTCTCTCTCTCTCTAGCCAATAAGACAAAGAGAATGTTCTCTCTCTCTCTAGCCAATAAGACAAAGAGAATGTTCTCTCTCTAGCCAATAAGACAAAGAGAATGTTCTCTCTCTCTAGCCAATAAGATGAAGAGAATGTTCTCTCTCTCTCTCTCTAGCCAATAAGACAAAGAGAATGTTCTCTCTCTCTCTAGCCAATAAGACAAAGAGAATGTTCTCTCTCTCTCTAGCCAATAAGACAAAGAGAATATTCTCTCTCTAGCCAATAAGACAAAGAGAATATTCTCTCTCTAGCCAATAAGACAAAGAGAATGTTCTCTCTCTCTAGCCAATAAGACAAAGAGAATGTTCTCTCTCTCTAGCCAATAAGACAAAGAGAATGTTCTCTCTCTCTAGCCAATAAGACAAAGAGAATGTTCTCTCTCTCTAGCCAATAAGACAAAGAGAATGTTCTTTCTCTAGCCAATAAGACAATGTTCTCTCTCTAGCCAATAACACAAAGAGAATGTTCTCTCTCTCTCTCTAGCCAATAAGACAAAGAGAATATTCTCTCTCTAGCCAATAAGACAAAGAGAATGTTCTCTCTCTAGCCAATAAGACAAAGAGAATGTTCTCTCTCTAGCCAATAAGACAAAGAGAATGTTCTCTTTCTAGCCAATAAGACAAAAATAATGTTCTCTCTCTCTAGCCAATAAGATGAAGAGAATGTTCTCTCTCTCTCTCTCTAGCCAATAAGACAAAGAGAATGTTCTCTCTCTCTCTAGCCAATAAGACAAAGAGAATGTTCTCTCTCTCTCTAGCCAATAAGACAAAGAGAATATTCTCTCTCTAGCCAATAAGACAAAGAAATGTTCTCTCTCTAGCCAATAAGACAAAGAGAATGTTCTCTCTCTAGCCAATAAGACAAAGAGAATGTTCTCTCTCTCTAGCCAATAAGACAAAGAGAATGTTCTCTCTCTCTAGCCAATAAGACAAAGAGAATGTTCTCTCTCTCTAGCCAATAAGACAAAGAGAATGTTCTTTCTCTAGCCAATAAGACAATGTTCTCTCTCTCTAGCCAATAACACAAAGAGAATGTTCTCTCTCTCTCTCTAGCCAATAAGACAAAGAGAATATTCTCTCTCTAGCCAATAAGACAAAGAGAATGTTCTCTCTCTAGCCAATAAGACAAAGAGAATATTCTCTCTCTAGCCAATAAGACAAAGATAATGTTCTCTTTCTAGCCAATAAGACAAAAATAATGTTCTCTCTCTAGCCAATAAGACAAAGTTGAAGCATTCGGCTGATGGAAGTCCATTTTATTTCCTGTATTCTACTCAACAGTCTGGTCCCAACAGACCAGGAGAAGACATCTTCTGATTAGATCCTCAAATCATACGACAACTTAACCGTCCCTCTTAAAATGTGCAGTCAGCAATTTCTGAGAGAGTTACCTGAATGACTTGTTTAACTCAAATCCCGTGAAAACATTTGGTCTGTCCTCTCAGAGGAGGAGTCGTGTTTGGTCTGTCCTCTCAGAGGAGGAGTCGTGTTTGGTCTGTCCTCTCAGAGGAGGAGTCGTGTTTGGTCTGTCCTCTCAGAGGAGGAGTCGTGTTTGGTCTGTCCTCTCAGAGGAGGAGTCGTGTTTGGTCTGTCCTCTCAGAGGAGTCGTGTTTGGTCTGTCCTCTCAGAGGAGTCGTGTTTGGTCTGTCCTCTCAGAGGAGTCGTGTTTGGTCTGTCCTCTCAGAGGAGGAGTTGTGTTTGTTTGTTTGTGTACCTACCCGTTGTGTGGCTGTAGCATGCTGGCGGGGGCGCTGAGGCCGGGCTGGCGGGGGCGCTGAGGCCGGGTGTTTACTTTAGGGGCGTATGTCACTGGTTTAATGACCGTGTTGCCGCCGCCCGGTGTGAATGGTCGCGCCATCTTGTTGATAGAGGTGCTGGGGGCGAAGGAGTATTTGGGCTGAACCGAGGCGGGGGTGATTGAATCCTACAGGGTGTGAGAGAGGGGGGAGACAGGGGAGACAGGGGGGAAAAACCCACAGCAAATAACATGCAGTTAAGACAAACACACATGTGCATTAGTGCATTAATTGTGCGATAAACATACGTGTGTACTATACTACGGTCCCTAGCTAAACATACGTGTGTACTATACTACGGTCCCTAGCTAAACATACGTGTGTACTATACTACGGTCCCTAGCTAAACATACGTGTGTACTATACTACGGTCCCTAGCTAAACATACGTGTGTACTATACTACGGTCCCTAGCTAAACATACGTGTGTACTATACTACGGTCCCTAGCTAAACATACGTGTGTACTATACTACGGTCCCTAGCTAAACATACGTGTACTATACTACGGTCCCTAGCTAAACATACGTGTGTACTATACTACGGTCCCTAGCTAAACATACGTGTGTACTATACTACGGTCCCTAGCTAAACATACGTGTGTACTATACTACGGTCCCTAGCTAAACATACGTAGTCCCTAGCCTATACTACGGTCCCTAGCTAAACATACGTGTGTACTATACTACGGTCCCTAGCTAAACATACGTGTGTACTATACTACGGTCCCTAGCTAAACATACGTGTGTACTATACTACGATCCCTAGCTAAACATACGTGTGTACTATACTACGGTCCCTAGCTAAACATACGTGTGTACTATACTACGGTCCCTAGCTAAACATACGTGTGTACTATACTACGGTCCCTAGCTAAACATACGTGTGTACTATACTACGGTCCCTAGCTAAACATACGTGTGTACTATACTACGATCCCTAGCTAAACATACGTGTGTACTATACTACGATCCCTAGCTAAACATACGTGTGTACTATACTACGGTCCCTAAACATACGTGTGTACTATACTACGATCCCTAGCTAAACATACGTGTGTACTATACTACGATCCCTAGCTAAACATACGTGTGTACTATACTACGATCCCTAGCTAAACATACGTGTGTACTATACTACGATCCCTAGCTAAACATACGTGTGTACTATACTACGATCCCTAGCTAAACATACGTGTGTACTATACTACGATCCCTAGCTAAACATACGTGTGTACTATACTACGATCCCTAGCTAAACATACGTGTGTACTATACTACGATCCCTAGCTAAACATACGTGTGTACTATACTACGATCCCTAGCTAAACATACGTGTGTACTATACTACGGTCCCTAGCTAAACATACGTGTGTACTATACTACGATCCCTAGCTAAACATACGTGTGTACTATACTACGATCCCTAGCTAAACATACGTGTGTACTATACTACGGTCCCTAGCTAAACATACGTGTGTACTATACTACGGTCCCTAGCTAAACATACGTGTGTACTATACTACGATCCCTAGCTAAACATACGTGTGTACTATACTACGATCCCTAGCTAAACATACGTGTGTACTATACTACGGTCCCTAGCTAAACATACGTGTGTACTATACTACGGTCCCTAGCTAAACATACGTGTGTACTATACTACGGTCCCTAGCTAAACATACGTGTGTACTATACTACGGTCCCTAGCTAAACATATGTGTGTACTATACTACGGTCCCTAGCTAAACATACGTGTACTATACTACGATCCCTAGCTAAACATACGTGTGTACTATACTACGATCCCTAGCTAAACATACGTGTGTACTATACTACGCACACACACAGACTCCCATATCTGTTGCTTGGAAACCAGCTCGGTTGAGGAGGAGGAGGTATGTCGTTAAGAGAGGTTAGCCTAAACAGGGCTCATTACATCATAATTACAGTCTGTGTTGCAAGAACGAGGCCTTGCCAAGGCCAGCTCCATCTCTCTCCGTGGAGGGAGGAGAGAGAGCTCAACACATCCAACTGGGACACTTCCCAACTACTTCTGGCCCATTGACTACCCATAGTAGTGCCCTACTTCTGGCCCATTGACTACCCATAGTAGTGCACTACTTCTGGCCCATTGACTACCCATAGTAGTGCACTACTTCTGGCCCATTGACTACCCATAGTAGTGCACTACTTCTGGCCCATTGACTACCCATAGTAGTGCACTACTTCTGGCCCATTGACTACCCATAGTAGTGCACTACTTCTGGCCCATTGACTACCCATAGTAGTGCACTACTTCTGACCCATTGACTACCCATAGTAGTGCACTACTTCTGACTCATTGACTACCCATAGTAGTGCACTACTTCTGACCCATTGACTACCCATAGTAGTGCACTACTTCTCTCTCTGTTAGCATGGCTAGGATCTTCCTCTGTCTCTGTCAGCTTGGCTAGGATCTTCCTCTGTCAGCTTGGCTAGGATCTTCCTCTGTCAGCTTGGCTAGGATCTTCCTCTGTCAGCTTGGCTAGGATCTTCCTCTGTCAGCTTGGCTAGGATCTTCCTCTGTCAGCTTGGCTAGGATCTTCCTCTGTCAGCTTGGCTAGGATCTTCCTCTGTCAGCTTGGCTAGGATCTTCCTCTGTCAGCTTGGCTAGGATCTTCCTCTGTCAGCTTGGCTGGGATCTTCCTCTGTCAGCTTGGCTAGGATCTTCCTCTGTCAGCTTGGCTGGGATCTTCCTCTGTCAGCTTGGCTAGGATCTTCCTCTGTCAGCTTGGCTAGGATCTTCCTCTGTCAGCTTGGCTAGGATCTTCCTCTGTCAGCTTGGCTAGGATCTTCCTCTGTCAGCTTGGCTAGGATCTTCCTCTGTCAGCTTGGCTAGGATCTTCCTCTGTCAGCTTGGCTAGGATCTTCCTCTGTCTCTGTCAGCTTGGCTAGGATCTTCCTCTGTCTCTGTCAGCTTGGCTAGGATCTTCCTCTGTCTCTGTCAGCTTGGCTGATCTTCCTCTGTCTCTGTCAGCTTGGCTAGGATCTTCCTCTGTCTCTGTCAGCTTGGCTAGGATCTTCCTCTGTCTCTGTCAGCTTGGCTAGGATCTTCCTCTGTCTCTGTCAGCTTGGCTAGGATCTTCCTCTGTCTCTGTCAGCTTGGCTAGGATCTTCCTCCGTCTCTGTCAGCTTGGCTAGGATCTTCCTCCGTCTCTGTCAGCTTGGCTAGGATCTTCCTCTGTCTCTGTCAGCTTGGCTAGGATCTTCCTCTGTCTCTGTCAGCTTGGCTAGGATCTTCCTCTGTCTCTGTCAGCTTGGCTATGACACTTAACACACTTAAATAGATTCCAAAATGTTCACTGAACGTTTTGAGTTGTACAGCGTTTTCTTCAGCTGGGATGTCTCATTAGTGTCAGAGAGACTAGGACATCCACGTTTACTTGTACGGTCCTCAATTCAAATAATACAGGCATTTATATACTAGGGCTCGAACTATGAACTTTGCACGATAATGAATAAATTGGGTCGAAATGAAAGTTTATGTTGCCTTTGACATATTCTTGAGTCTGGGATTGTGCAAAGCTCTTTAGGGCCACACACACATCTGTTTAACTAATACTATAATCATTTCATTCAACACATCAAACTCCTGTCTGCTGCTTATGCAATGTGTGCTACGAGCCAGCAGACAGACTGATGGGGGATTGAATCACTATGATGGAGTTCATTTAACTGTGAGGTGGTGGTAGGAGGAGGAGGAGATGGTGGAGGAGGTAGGAGGAGGAGGTGGTAGGAGGAGGAGGAGATGGTGGAGGAGGTAGGAGGTGGAGGAGGTGGAGGTAGGAGGAGGTGGTGGTAGGAGGAGAAGGAGGAGGTGGTGGTAGGAGGAGATAGGAGGAGGAGGCGGAGGTGGTGGTAGGAGGAGGAGGAGGTAGGAGGAGGAGGTGGTGGTAGGAGGAGGAGATGGTGGTAGGAGGAGGAGGAGGTGGTGGTAGGAGGAGGAGGAGATGGTGGTAGGAGGAGGAGGAGGTGGTGGTGGGAGGAGGAGGAGGAGATGGTGGAGGAGGAGGAGGAGGTAGGAGGAGGTGGTGGTGGTAGGAGGAGGTGGTAGGAGAAGGAGGAGATGGTGGAGGAGGAGGAGGGGAGGAGAGGAGGTGGTGGTGGTAGGAGGAGGAGGTGGTGGTGGTAGGAGGAGGAGGTGGTGGTGGTAGGGAGGAGGAGGAGGTGGTGGTGGTAGGAGGAGGAGGTGGTGGTAGGAGGAAGAGGAGATGGTGGAGATGGTGGTAGGAGGAAGAGGAGATGGTGGAGATGAAGTTAGGAGGATGAGGTGGTTGTTTTAGGAGGATGAGGTGGTTTTAGGAGGATGAGGAGGAGGAGGGGAGGAGATGGTAGGAGGAGGAGGAGATGGTGGAGGAGGAGGAGATGGTAGGAGGAGGAGGAGATGGTGGAGGAGGAGGAGGAGGTAGGAGGAGGTGGTGGTGGTAGGAGGAGGAGGAGGTGGTGGTGGTAGGAGGAGGAGGTGGTGGTGGTGGTAGGAGGAGGAGGTGGTGGTAGGAGGAAGAGGTGGTGGTAGGAGGAAGAGGAGATGGTGGTAGGAGGAAGAGGAGATGGTGGAGATGAAGGTAGGAGGAGGAGGTGGTTGTTTTAGGAGGATGAGGTGGTTTTAGGAGGATGAGGAGGAGAGGAGGTGGTGGTGGTAGGAGGAGATGGTGGAGATGGTGGTAGGAGGAGGAGGAGGTAGGAGGAGGAGGTGGTGGTAGGAGAAGGAGGTGGTGGAGGAGGTAGGAGGAGAGGAGGAGGAGGAGGTAGGAGGTGGTAGGAGGAGGAGGAGGAGATGGTGGAGGAGGTAGGAGGTAGGAGGAGGTGGTGGTAGGAGGAGGAGGTGGTGGTAGGAGAAGGAGGTGATGGAGGAGGAGGAGGTAGGAGGAGGAGGTGGTGGTAGGAGGAGGTGGAGGAGGTGGTCGTAGGAGGTGGAGGAGGTGGTCGTAGGGAGGAGGAGGAGGTGCGGCAGGAGGAGGAGGAGGTGGTGGTAGGAGGTGGTAGGAGGAGGAGATGGTGGAGGTGGTAGGAGGAGGAGGAGATGGTGGAGGAGGAGGTGGTAGGAGGAGGAGGAGGAGATGGTGGATGAGGAGGTGGTAGGAGGAGGTGGAGGTGGTGGTAGGAGGAGGTGGTGGATGAGGAGGAGGTGGTGGAGGTGGAGGAGGTGGTGGTAGGAGGAGGTGGAGGAGGTGGTCGTAGGAGGAGGTGGTAGGAGGGAGGTGGTGGTGGTAGGAGGAGGAGGAGGTGGTGGTGGTAGGAGGAGGAGGAGGTGGTGGTGGTAGGAGGAGGAGGTGGTGGTGGTATGAGGAGGAGGTGGTGGTAGGAGGAAGAGGAGATGGTGGAGATGGTGGTAGGAGGAAGAGGAGATGGTGGAGATGAAGGTAGGAGGAGGGGAGGTGGTTGTTTTAGGAGGATGAGGAGGAGGGAGGAGGAGATGGTAGGAGGAGGAGGAGATGGTGGAGGAGGAGGAGATGGTAGGAGGAGGAGGAGATGGTGGAGGAGGAGGAGATGGTAGGAGGAGGAGAGATGGTGGAGGAGGAGGAGGAGGTAGGAGGAGGTGGTGGTGTAGGAGGAGGTGGTGGTGGTGGTAGGAGGAGGAGGTGGTGGTGGTGGTAGGAGGAGGAGGTGGTGGTGGTAGGAGGAGGAGGAGGTGGTGGTAGGAGGAAGAGGAGATGGTGGAGATGGTGGTAGGAGGAAGAGGAGATGGTGGAGATGAAGGTAGGAGGAGGAGGTGGTTGTTTTAGGAGGATGAGGTGGTTTTAGGAGGATGAGGAGGAGGAGGAGGTGGTGGTGATAGGAGGAGGAGGAGGTAGGAGGAGGAGGTGGTGGTAGGAGAAGGAGGTGGTGGAGGAGGTAGGAGGAGGAGGAGGAGGAGGTAGGAGGTGGTAGGAGGAGGAGGAGGAGATGGTGGAGGAGGTAGGAGGAGGTGGAGATGGTGGAGGAGGAGGTGGTAGGAGGAGGAGGAGGTGGTGGTAGGAGGAGGAGGTGGTGGTAGGAGAAGGAGGTGGTGGAGGAGGTAGGAGGAGGAGGAGGAGGAGGTAGGAGGTGGTAGGAGGAGGAGGAGGAGATGGTGGAGGAGGTAGGAGGAGGTGGAGATGGTGGGAGGAGGTGGTAGGAGGAGGAGGAGGTGGTGGTAGGAGGAGGAGGTGGTGGTAGGAGAAGGAGGTGGTGGAGGAGGAGGAGGTAGGAGGAGGAGGAGGTGGTGGTAGGAGGAGGTGGAGGAGGTGGTCGAGGAGGTGGAGGAGGTGGTCGAGGGAGGAGGAGGAGGTGGCGGCAGCAGGAGGAGGAGGTGGTGGTAGGAGGTGGTAGGAGGAGGAGGAGATGGTGGAGGTGGTAGGAGGAGGAGGTGGTAGGAGGAGGAGGAGGATATGGTGGAGGAGGAGGAGGTAGAGGAGGTGGAGGAGATGGTGGTAGGAGGAGGAGGAGGAGGTGGTGGAGGGTGGAGGAGGAGGAGGTGGTGGAGGTGGAGGGAGGTGGTGGTAGGGAGGAGGTGGAGGAGGTGGTCGTAGGAGGAGGTGGTGGAGGAGGTGGAGATGGTGGTAGGAGGAGATGGTGGTAGGAGGAGGAGGAGGTGGTGGCAGGAGGAGGAGGAGGTGGTGGTAGGAGGAGGAGGAGGAGGAGATGGTGGGAGGAGGAGGAGATGGTGGTAGGAGGAGGAGGAGGTGGTAGGAGGTGGAGGTGGTAGGAGGAGTTGGAGGAGATGGTGGAGGAGGAGGTGGTAGGGAGGAGGAGGAGGAGATGGTGGGGGAGGAGGAGGTAGGAGAGGAGGAGGAGGAGGTGGTGGTAGGAGGAGGTGGAGGAGGTGGTGGTAGGAGGAGGAGGAGGTGGAGGAGGAGATGGTGGAGATGGTGGTAGGAGGAGGAGGAGGTGGTGGCAGGAGGATGAGGAGGTGGTGGTAGGAGGAGGTGGTAGGAGGAGATGGTGGGAGGAGGAGGTGGTGGTAGGAGGAGGAGGAGGAGGTGGTAGGAGGTGGAGATGGTGGTAGGAGGTGGTGGTAGGAGGAGGAGGGTGGTGGTAGGAGGAGGAGGAGTAGGTGGTGGATGAGGATGAGCAGGTGGAGGAGGAGGAGGTGGTAGGAGGATGAGGTGGAGGTAGGAGGTGGAGGTAGGAGGAGGAGGAGGTGGTAGGAGGAGGAGAAGGAAATGGTGGAGGAGGTAGGAGGAGGAGATGGTGGAGGAGGAGGAGGTAGGAGGAGGAGGAGGTAGGAGGAGGAGATGGTGGAGGAGGTAGGAGGAGGAGGAGGAGGTAGTAGGAGGAGGTGGTGGTAGGAGGAGGAGGAGATGGTGGTAGGAAGAGGAGGAGGAGGTGGTGGTAGGGAGGAGGTGGTGGTAGGAGGAGGAGGTGGTAGGAGGAGGTTGTGGTAGGAGGAGGAGGAGGAGGTTGTGGTAGGAGGAGGAGGAGGAGGTGGTGGTAGGAGGAGGAGGAGGAGGTGGTGGTAGGAGGAGGAGGAGGAGGAGGTGGTGGGAGGAGGAGGAGGAGGTAGGAGGTGGAGGAGGTGGTGGTAGGAGGTGGAGGAGGTGGTGGAGGTGGTGGTAGGAGGAGGTGGTAGGAGGAGGAGGAGGTGGTGGGAGGAGGAGGAGGTGGTGGTAGGAGGAGGAGGAGGTGGTGGTAGGAGGAGGAGGTGGTGGTAGGAGGAGGAGGTGGTGGTGGTAGGAGGACGTGGTGGTATGTTGTTAAGGGAGGCCATTAAAAGACAAACAAAGTGACTCCCTCTCATCCGACACCACAATGCAATAAACAGCCTGAAGGGGGCAACTATCTAAGCACTGTCATAGACAGGACTGTTTCTTTACTGCCTAGTGAAGACCAGACAGGACTGTTTCTTTACTGCCTAGTGAAGACCAGACAGGACTGTTTCTTCACTGCCTAGTGAAGACCAGACAGGACTGTTTCTTTACTGCCTAGTGAAGACCAGACAGGACTGTTTCTTTACTGCCTAGTGAAGACCAGACAGGACTGTTTCTTTACTGCCTAGTGAAGACCAGACAGGACTGTTTCTTCACAGTGTTTCAGGAGGTGTGAGGTTAAGACAACACAGACATGAATAAGGGTGGTGTTTGGGATGCAGACCTGATAGAGTAGTGCACTATACAGGGAATAAGGGTGGTGTTTGGGATGCAGACCAGATAGAGTAGTGCACTATACAGGGAATAAGGGTGGTGTTTGGGATGCAGGCCAGACACTCTTACCTTCTGATCGCCACCCGCATGGAAAGCTCTGAAAGAAAAGGTTGGAAAAGAAGTGTTAGAAAGTCACAGTAGTAGATCCTAGTAGATCCTATAAAACCTTAATTTATACCGAACAAAAAATATATAAAACCGCAAGATTTAAAAAGTGTTGGTCCATGTTTCATGAGCTGAAATAAAATAACACAGAAATGTTCCATATGCCCAAAAAAACTTATTTCTTTCAAATTTTACTGTGAAAAATTGTTTTACCATCCCTGTTAGTGAGCTTTCTCCTTTGCCAAGATAATCCATCCACCTGACCAGGTGTGGCATATCCAGAAGCTGATTAAACAACATGATCATTACCAGGTGCACCATTGCTGGGGGACAAGAAAAGGCCACTCGAAAATGTCCCGTTTTGTCAGACAGGTGGAAAAGCCAGAGTATGAGGTCAGCGCGTCAGGCTCGAATGAGTCTGGGCGGCCGAGAGAAAACACATGTACGAGTTCCAAAACTACATACTCAAAACCCATGAAGAAGAAAATTACTCAAGGCAGAGATGAATCCAAATAACGCTGAGGTAGTCCATGTTCAACAGAATACAACCAGGGAAAGTCAAGGGCTAATCAAATCAAATCCAAATCAAACAGCAATACATTTCTGCAGTTTGATGCCTTCATCAGTGCAAACAAATTAACACGACACGTAAATTAAAACAGCCGCTGCGCAACAGCCAAGAGGATAGTTAGAGACGGACCTTGTATGTTTCTTGTGGTGTTGTCTAAAGGCACCACCAGCACTCTGACCTCCCCTCGCTGAGCTTTTAACCCACTCAACTATTTCATATCCATTGCAGGTGATATTGCTACGAGCCCAGACTGCTGTGAATTGTCCATGATTATTAATCATCTTCTATAACATTCAGGTAATCTCGATTGAGTGCCTGTAGACAACACTACAAGAAAAATAAAGGTCAGTGTAGTGTATAGTCTGTACAGTATATACCAGACAGTCAGTGTGGTATATAGTCTGTACAGTATATACCAGACAGTCAGTGTGGTGTATAGTCTGTACAGTATATACCAGACAGTCAGTGTGGTGTATAGTCTGTACAGTATATACCAGACAGTCAGTGTGGTGTATAGTCTGTACAGTATATACCAGACAGTCAGTGTGGTGTATAGTCTGTACAGTATATACCAGACAGTCAGTGTGGTGTATAGTCTGTACAGTATATACCAGACAGTCAGTGTGGTGTATAGTCTGTACAGTATATACCAGACAGTCAGTGTGGTGTATAGTCTGTACAGTATATACCAGACAGTCAGTGTGGTGTATAGTCTGTACAGTATATACCAGACAGTCAGTGTGGTGTATAGTCTGCACAGTATATACCAGACAGTCAGTGTGGTGTATAGTCTGTACAGTATATACCAGACAGTCAGTGTGGTGTATAGTCTGTACAGTATATACCAGACAGTCAGTGTGGTGTATAGTCTGTACAGTATATACCAGACAGTCAGTGTGGTGTATAGTCTGTACAGTATATACCAGACAGTCAGTGTGGTGTATAGTCTGTACAGTATATACCAGACAGTCAGTGTGGTGTATAGTCTGTACAGTATATACCAGACAGTCAGTGTGGTGTATAGTCTGTACAGTATATACCAGACAGTCAGTGTGGTGTATAGTCTGTACAGTATATACCAGACAGTCAGTGTGGTGTATAGTCTGTACAGTATATACCAGACAGTCAGTGTATAGTCTGTACAGTATATACCAGACAGTCAGTGTGGTGTATAGTCTGTACAGTATATACCAGACAGTCAGTGTGGTGTATAGTCTGTACAGTATATACCAGACAGTCAGTGTGGTGTATAGTCTGTACAGTATATACCAGACAGTCAGTGTGTGGTGTATAGTCTGTACAGTATATACCAGACAGTCAGTGTGGTGTATAGTCTGTACAGTATATACCAGACAGTCAGTGTGGTGTATAGTCTGTACAGTATATACCAGACAGTCAGTGTGTGGTGTATAGTCTGTACAGTATATACCAGACAGTCAGTGTGGTGTATAGTCTGTACAGTATATACCAGAACAGTCAGTGTATAGTCTGTACAGTATATACCAGACAGTCAGTGTATAGTCTTTAAATATGGACTAATCCAAAATATCAAAAAGGTTATAATAATGGTATCCTAAATATTAATAAGGTGAACCAACAGTATTACTTCATAACACTGAGGTCCCATGTACCTCATT